>NW_025389566.1:0-11199 GCF_016433145.1 Gracilinanus agilis | reverse complement strand
GGGAGAAATTAATAAAATTGAAAGTAAAAGAACTATTGAATTAATAAATAAGACTAGAAGCTGGTATTTTGAAAAAACAGATAAAATAGACAAAGTACTGGTCAATCTAATAATAAAAAGGAAAGAAGAAAACCAAATTGACAGTATTAAAAATGAAAAGGGAGACCTCACATCTAATGAAGGGGAAATTAAGGCAATCATTAAGAACTATTTTGCCCAATTATATGGCTACAAATATAACAATTTAGGAGATATGGATGAATATTTACAAAAATATAAATTGCCTAGATTAACAGCAGAAGAAATAGAATACCTAAATAATCCCATATCAGAAATAGAAATTGAACAAGCCATCAAAGAACTCCCTAAGAAAAAATCACCAGGACCTGATGGATTCACAAGTGAATTCTATCAGACATTCAAAGAGCAACTAATCCCAATACTATACAAGTTATTTGATATGATAAGCAAAGAAGGAGTCCTACCAAATTCCTTTTATGACACAAATATGGTACTGATCCCAAAGCCAGGTAGACCATAAACAGAGAAAGAAAACTATAGACCAATCTCCCTAATGAACATAGATGCAAAAATCTTAAATAGAATACTAGCAAAGAGACTCCAGCAAGTAATTAAGAAGATCATCCACCATGATCAGGTGGGATTTATACCAGGAATGCAAGGATGGTTCAACATTAGGAAAACCATCCACATAATTGACCATATCAACAGTCTAACAAACAAAAATCACATGATTATATCAATAGATGCGGAAAAAGCCTTTGACAAAATACAGCATCCATTCCTATTGAAAACATTGGAAAGTATAAGAATAGAAGGACCCTTCCTAAAAATAATAAACAGTATATACCTAAAACCATCAACAAGCATTATATGCAATGGGGATAAATTAGAAGCCTTCCCAATAAGATCAGGAGTGAAACAAGGATGCCCATTATCACCTCTATTATTCAACATAGTACTAGAAACACTAGCAGTTGCAATTAGAGAAGAAAAAGAAACTGAAGGTATCAAAGTGGGCAAGGAGGAAACTAAGCTATCACTCTTTGCAGATGATATGACGGTATACTTGAAAAATCCTAGAGAATCAACTAAGAAACTGGTAGAAATAATCAACAACTTTAGCAAAGTGGCAGGATACAAAATAAATGCATATAAATCATCAGAATTTCAATATATTTCCAACACATTAGAGCAGCAAGAGGTAGAAAGAGAAACACCATTTAAAATCACCCTAGACAATATAAAATACTTGGGAATCTATCTACCAAAACAAACACAGCAGTTATACGAAAACAACTACAAAACACTTTCCAGACAAATAAAACTGGATCTCAACAATTGGAAAGCCATTAATTGTTCATGGGTAGAACGAGCTAACATAATAAAAATGAACATTCTACCCAAATTAATTTACCTATTTAGTGCCATACCTATCAAATTACCAAAAAAACTTCTTTACTGAATTAGGAAAAACTATAATAAATTTCATTTGGAATAACAAAAGATCAAGAATATCAAGGGAAATAATGAAAAAAAATGTGAAGGAAGGGGGCCTAGCAGTACTAGATATTAAACTATAATATAAAGCAGCAGGAATCCAAACAATATGGCACTTGTTAAGAGATAGAAGGGAGGATCAGTGGAATAGACTTGGGGTTAATGATGTCAGCAAGACAGTGTATGATAAACCCAAAGAGCCCAACTTTTGGGACATGAATCCACTATTTGACAAAAACTGCTGGGAAATTTGGAAAACAATATGGGAGAGATTAGGTTTAGATCAACACCTCACACCCTACAGCAAGATAAATTCAGAATGGGTGAATGACTTGAATATAAAGAGGGAAACTATAAATAAGTTAAGTGAACACAAAATAGTATACCTGTCAGATCTCTGGGAAAGGAAAGATTTTAAAACCAAGCAAGAGTTAGAGAAAATTACAAAATGTAAATTAAATGGTTTTGATTATATTAAGCTAAAAAGTTTTTGTACAAACAAAAACAATGTAGTCAAAATCAGAAGGGAAACAACAAAGTGGGAAAAAATCTTTATAACAAAAAACTCTGACAGGGGTGTAATTACTCATATCTAAGGAGTTAAATCAATTGTATAAAAAATCAAGCCATTCCCTAATTGAAAAATGGGCAAGAGACATGAATAGGAAATTTTCAGGTAATGAAATCAAATGTATCAATAAGTACATGAGAAAGTGTTCTAAATCTCTAATAATTAGAGAAATGCAAATCAAAAAAACTTTGATGTATCACCTCACACCTAGCAGATTGGCTAAAATGAAAGAAGGGGAGAGCAATGAATGTTGGAGGGGATGTGGCAAAATTGGGGCATTAATACATTGCTGGTGGAGTTGTGAACTGATACAACCATTTTGGCTGGCAATTTGGAACTATGCTCAAAGGGCTATAAAAGACTGCCTACCCTTTGATCCAGCCATAGCATTGTTGGGTTTGTACCCCAAAGAGATCATAGATAAATAGATTTGTACGAAAATATTTATAGCTGTGCTTTTCATGGTGGCAAAAAACTGGAAAATGAGTGGATGCCCTTCAATTGGGGAATGGCTGAACAAATTGTGGTATATGCTGGTGATGGAATGCTATTGTGCTAAAAGGAATAATAAACTAGAGGAGTTCCAGGTGAACTGGAAAGACCTTCAGGAACTGATGCAGAGAGAAAGGAGCAGAGCCAGAAGAACATTGTACACAGAGACTAATATACTATGGTAAAATCGAATGTAATGGACTTCTGTATCAGCAATAATGCAATGACACAAGACAGCTCTGAGGGATTTATGGTAAAGAAAGCTACCCACATTCAGAGGAAGGACTGCAGGAGAGGAAACATAGAAGATAAACAATTGCTTGAAAGCATGGGTTGGGGTGGACATGATTGGGGATGTGGACTCGAAACTACCACACCAATGCAACTAACAACAATTTGGAAATAGGCCCTCAACAAGGACACATGTTACAACCAGTGGAAATGTGCATCGGCCATGGGTGGGGGGAGAGTGGGGTTGAAGGGGAAAGTAGGGGCATGAAGCATGTAAACATGTTAAAAATGAATATTAAAAATGTTTTAAAAACTCATTTAACCAATTACATGTAATAACAAATTTCCACATAAATTTTCCAAAGTTATGTATTCCAAATTGTCTCTCTCCTTGACTTCTTTCCCTACCTCCTAGACCTGGCAAGTGATTGGATCTCAGTTATACTTCTATTATCACACAGACGATATTTCCATATTGTTCATTTTTGTAATGAATAATCTAATAAAATCCAAACCCCAAAACATATACCCGAATAAACAATTGAAAAATTGAATGGTTTCATTTGAATTCCTATTTTAAAAGTTCTGTCTTTGGAGGTGGACAGCATTCTTTGTCATAAGTCCCTCAGAATTGTTTTCTCCAAGGAATTGTGAATAAGCACTTATTAATTACCGACTAAGAATATAAAGGTAAAAAAAAAAGTCCCTGACTTCAAGGAAATCACAATTTAATGGTGGAGGCAGAAGGTGAACAACTATGTACATAGCTATATATAGATAAATACGAAATAATCAAAGGAGGGAAGACCTAGACGTAAGAGGAATCAGGATAAGGTCACTATATTAGGTTTGGATTTTAGCTAATACTTGAAGGAAGCTTGGGAAACTAGATGGTGGAGATGAAAAGGGAGAATATTCCAGTCATGGGGGACAGTCATTGAAAGTTGCTCAGAGTCACACATCTAGGAAGTGTCTGTCTGAGGCTAGATTTGAACCCAGAACCTCCTGTCTCCAGTCCTGGCTATCTATTGCTCCCATTTTCTTCTTCTTCTCCTCTTTCTCTGAAGGACTCTTAAGAGCTATGCAAGGCGGGTTGGGGGGAGGGTGTTAAGTGACTGTCCAGGCTCACAAACCTAGGAAGTTTCTGATGTCAAATTCTTTAGAAATTTAGATGTTATACCATTTGGTGCGTACATGTTCAGTATTGCTATTTCTTCATTGTTCATAGTGCCTTTTATCAGGATACAATTACTTTCCCTATCTATTTTTACTTTGGCTCTTTCAGAAATCATGATCGCCACTCCTGCCTTCTTCTTCTCAGTTGAACCCCAATAGATTTTGCTCCAGCCTTTTATTTTTACTCTATGTATGTCTGCTTGTCTCATGTGTGTTTCTTGTAGATAACATAAGGTAGGATTTTGGTTTCTAATCCACTCTGTTATTTGCTTCTGTTTTATGGGCAAGTTCATCCCATTCACATTCAGAGTTATAATTATCAATTGTGTATTCGCAGACATTTTGAATCCCTCTCCTTGTCCTGCCCTTTCTTCTTTCACTATTTCCTTCTATACCAGTGTTTTGTTTTTAATCAGTTCCCCTAAGACCCTCCCTTATTGTATTTCCCTTTCTCTCTCATCCCTTCTTATTCCCCACTTATTGTTCTTTATGGTCCTTTTAAGCTACCCCTTTCCCCCCTGCTATTGCTTCCCTCCCCGCCAGTCCGTTTGTTTCCCTTCTACTTTTCTATAGGGTGTGAATTAATTCTCTGCCCCAATGGATCTGATTGTTCTTTCCTCTTTAAGTTAATTTCAATGCATTTAAGAATTAAGTATTTCCTTTCTCCAACCTCTTTACCTCTCCATTGTATTGGACTTCTCCCCTGTTTGCTCCATGTGCTTCTTTATGAAATATAAATTTACTCCATTTTGTCTGTTTTCCCATTTCTCTTAAATTATCTCTTTTTTTATTACTTGTAGTTTTATATTTTTATATATATATATATGCACACACATATATATACACACACACACATACATATATACACACACACATATCTCTTGACATTTCATCCTATACAGTTTGTCTCTGTTCCCTCTAAGTATGCTTCTTCTAGCTACCTTGTTGATAATAACAATTTTTAGGAGTTACCAATATCTTCTTTTCTTATAAGGATATAAGTCAATTGAACTTATTGGATCCCTTAAAGAAAAGGTTTTTTGTTTTTTGTTCCCCACTCTTTTAATTACCTTATGGTGATTCTCTTGAGTTCTGTGTTTCGGTAGCAAACTGTTTAAATCTGTTTTTTTCTTTATGAATGCTTGGAAGTCTTCAACTTTGTTTAATGACCATACTTTCCCCTGCAAGAATATAGTCAGTTTTGCTGGATAGTTAATTCTTGGTTGTAGACACAGCTCTTTTGCTTTCCGGAATATTATATTCCATGCCTTCCGGTCCTTCAATGTAGATGCATCCAGATCCTGTTATCCTAACTGTGGTTCTGTGGTATCAGAATGACTTCTTCTTAGCAGCTTGTAATATTTTTTCCTTCGTCTGGTAGTTTTTGAATTTGGCTATAATATTCCTGGAAGTTGTCAGTTATGGATTAAATGTAGGAGGTGGTCTGTGGATTCTTTCAATTTCCACTTTTCTCCCTTGTTCGAGAATGTTAGGACAGTTTTGTTGGAGACTAGGATGCCCAATTTATTTTGTTAACCTGTTCAAAACAATAAAAGAATTTAAATGTGCAATCCGCTTATTTGACCCAACTTTCTAAGATCTAGAAGTTTTATTGACAGAATTATTTAGTCCTTGAGAAAACGACCAGTTTATAAATGAGACAAAAAGGAACCCAAACCTTATATCCTGGTCAGAGTAATGGATTGATTTAGAACTGTCCCATAATCAAAATTTAATTTATCTAAGCCGGGGAAGAGAAGATTTGGTCAAGGCTGTAAAAAGTTTTGCAAAAACACCATATAGTTGGAGAGCACCCATCTATCTATCTCGACACGGTTATTGAAGCCGCTGAAAACATCCTAAGCTTCCAAAATTTAAATGAGGACAATGTACAACACATTAGAAGACAATTTGTAAAAGGAAGTAGCATGGCTATAAAGACATACTTTCGTTTTACACTGTCCAAATTGGGAAGAGCTTAGCCTGGAAGACCTGAGATAGATAGCCACATATATATTCTCAGGAGATAGAGAACAGGCTAAGGAAAAGGAGGAAATCATTAAAGAATTAAAATAACAACTTAAAAAAGCTAATGCAACTATTAAGCAAAAAGAAATTAATGAAATTAAAAACATAGCTACATTACAAGCTCATAGACCAAGGAGAGCTGTATAACCATTTAGATAGAGATCCAATAATCAAAGATAATTCTTTTGTGGGAAAATTGGACATATAGTGAGATTTTGCAACCTGAAACAGCAATTAGACCTAAAAACAAATAAAAAAAGGTCATGGAGTAGCAACACAAGATACAGCAGAAAACAAAATAATTCCCATTTTTTACAATACTTGGTAATGCTTAAAAAGTTAATTATTTTAAGTTGTAATCATGACTGTAACACTTTTAAAAGGTATTTACAACCTATTTTTGTCTTGAAAAATATATTTAATGTTTTATTGATGTCTTTAAGTTTATTTATTTAACTAATTTAGAGTGTTTTTCCATGGTTACATGATTCATGTTCTTTCCCTTTCCTCCTCCCACCCCTTTCCATAACCAATGAGCAATTCCACTGGGTTTTACATGTATCATTATAAAATCTATCATTTCTCATTATTCCCATTTCTGAGTTTTCTGTAGTAAAGAAGAAAAATAGTCAATCAAAATTGACCTTCAAAATGTCTGTTTGATATCATGTCATATTCTATCACTATAGCTTTTACCTATAGGAAGGAAATTCAGTTAAACTCTGAGCAATCATTAGATTTCTGTTTTGTTAAAGGCACTGTGATAGACACTGGACATACAAAAATAAACTAGTCCATGACCTCAAGGAACTTATATCCTTTTATGTTTTTATCATTTGTTCTCCCAGAAGAAAACTGGTTATTGCATTTTTTCAGTTTACTGTCTTTTTATTGAGGTTTTCATTCATGTTATTATGCTTATTGTGTGTTTTGTTCTCCTAGTTTTGATTTCCTAATTCTGCACCAATTTATATGAGTCTTGAATTTTTCAGAATTGCTTATATTCATAATTTCTTATGGTACAAAATAAATCTCATTTACTTTTAAATGAATTTATACCTTTTTTGTTTATTTTTATTTATTTGTAAGTATTTTTCCAAGGTTACATGATTCATATTCTCTCCCTCCCCTCAAACCTCTCCCCTCCTGAAGCTGACAAGCAGCTCCACTTGGTTATACATGTATTATCACTCAAAACACATTTGTATATTATTCATTTTTGTAATAATCTTTTAAAACCTAAATCCCAAATCCTATACCCATATATACAAGTGATAAATTATATGTTTTCCTTCTGGGTTTCTGCTCCTATAGTTTTTTTTTCTCGATGTGGATAGCATTCTTTCTCATAAGTCTTTCAGGGATTGACCTGGATTAATGCATTGCCTTTAGTAGCAAAGCCTATTATATTTGATCATCAGTGTTTCAGTTTCTGTGTACAATGTTCTCTTGGTTCTGCTCATTTGACTCCACATCAGTGAATTTACATTTCTATAACATCATTTGTTTTAGCCATTCACCCATCAGTATAGATACCTACTTTGTTTCTGTCTTTTGCTACCACAAAAATTCTGCTATACATGTTTTGATGTATATGAGACCTTTCTTTTTAGCATTACTGCGATCTCTGGGTCAACAGATGATATGAATAGTTTGGTCGATTTTCTTGCTTGATGCCAAATTGTTTTCCAGGATGGTTGGGCTAACCATGGCCACACATTAGTGTGTTAGTGTATCCATTATCCCAAACCTCTTCCAACAGTATAATTATTTCATTTGAACTTCACAGGAACTCTAAGAGATAGATTCCTGTTATTATTTCCATTTTACAATTGAGGTAATATATCCATATATACAATTGTACTCAGCTGCATATATATAGGTATGCTTACATATGTATCTTAGATCTACTAGTATCTACATATATGTATATACATGCATATAATTATGGACTCAGCTACATAGATTTATATGTATATAAGTTTTTTAGCAGGATCCATTTTCTGATACAGCTCCCTCTCATTCACTGTTTCTGTCTCTATCTCTCTCTTCCCTCTTCCTTCCCTCTCTCCCTTTCCCCTGTGCATATACTGTATTTATAAAAAAAGTAATAAACTTAATAGCTTCCCATTTCTAGATTTAGTCAATTGCACACATATAAATATGTATATATATGCTTATAATCATATACTCAGTTATATACATATAATATGCCTGTATATATGTAATCATGTATTTAGGGTAGCCAGGTCTCAACAGTGGATAAAATGCTCCTGAAAACATCCTAAGCTTGAGTCAGAAGAGTCATCTTCTTGAGTGCAAATCTGGCCTTAAACACTTACTAGCAATGTGACCCTGGACAAATTATTTAACCCTGTTTGCCTCAGTTTCCTCATTTTTAAAGTGAGCTAGAGAAGGAAATGGCAAGCCACTCTAGTATTTTTGCCAAGAAAGTCCTATACAGGGTCAGGAATAGTCAGATGCTACTAGTTGGCCATTAAAAAAATAATAATGTACTTAGCTATACCTGCTTATATATGTGGAATTGAGTAAATCTAGGAATAGTAAGCTAGTGAGTTTAATGAGTTTTTAGGTGAGTTTAAAGGTGTTACAAAGCTCAATAATTTTTTAAAAACTATAGTATTTGTAAAAGGGATCTATATTGAAAAGTTTTTTCTGCTGAAAAAAATCGATGGAGATAGAATAAAGAGAAGTTGTCTGAGGCTAAAATGGATAATCATTTGAAAAATACAGGTTCAGTTTATGGGAAGAGAAAATAATGTGGCTCCAGAGTGTTAATATATATCCATTTTCGCCTATGATTCTCATGTGCCACTGGGTTAGATTTGGAGCTGGAGGAAAAGAAATCCAACCAATCGCATTAAATGGGGAATTTTGAAGAGAAATAAAAAAAAAATTACGAATACTCTCTAGGAGAGCACCGTATAGACTTTGCTGTTGTAAAGGAGCATAAATGTGTAATATTTTTAGCTAGTAAAGCCCTATTGATTTCAAAACAGTCATGGAAGCTCTAATACTCCCATGATTAGTGTGTTATGATATGTTATTTTTTTTATCTCTGAAAGTGCCATTGATTTCTGAGAGTAGTGACAGTTTTAAAGACAGATTTTGAACCTAATAAACAAAGGATTAGGGTGGCAAAGGTAGTCCTTTTGTGGTGGCATGAGGGATGGTCCTAGGCCATATTCCTTGTGATACGGCTATAAAATAAGAGCCCACTTCTCAAGTCTAGTCATCTGTGCTTTTAAAAGAGTACCGTATTTGGATATAGCTGAAGGCTATTTTCAACACTTACTACCTATGTGATATACAGGTCATTTACTGTGTCTGAATTTTGTCTTGTTCCTCTGTAAAATGGGGATAAAATACAATTAATTATCTTACAAAATCGTTTGGAGGTTTTCGTGATACAAACGTATTTGAAGGACTAATACATGAACCCTGATTAGAATATAGACTTCCTGAAGATAGGTTCTTATCAAAACTTTATATCTGCCCTAGTACTCTATGTACACAGGAGTCTTTAAGAAATATTGTTTTTAGATGACTTTGAAGATCACATAGAATAAGAGAATGAATGATAAAAAGAAAATTATTATGTCTGGAAGATTCTTTTTTTTTTTTTTTTTACCTTTATCTTTCTCCTTAGAATCAATACTGTGCATTGGTTCTAAGGCAGAAGAGTGGTAAGAGCTAGGCAATGTGACTTTCCCAGGGTCACAGAGCTAGGATTTGTCTGAGGCCAAACTAGAACCCAGGATCTCCTGTTTCCAGAATTGACTCTCTATTTACTGAGCCATCCAGCTGCCCCTGAATGGGAGATTCTTATGGGACTTTTTTGGGATTGGTATGAAAGCACTCAGTGGTCGTTGTAATTTATATAGCTAACTATTTGCCAGGCACTGCTCTAAATTATTAATCTTGTATCTTAGGAGTTGTAGAATGCTATAACCCATTTATGTATTCCTACCTGAATGCATGAGAGTATAAAGTTTGAAATTGGATCCAAGGGGAGATGGTCTGTCACCTAAGGGCTGATCAAAAATATTTTGAGCTCAATAGTGATATTGGTCTTTGGTTACATGATTTGAGTGGCTTTAAAAATTTTTTTTTTTTTTTCGGAAAGATAGTGTGCCACTTTTCCAGAAAAATGGTTTAATTAATTCAGTACAGTACCTGAATTGGGGTCTGCTTAAGCCTTCTGTTACTCTCTGGAGGATTAAAAGATGGATGATTTGTTGTTGTTCCTTCTAACTGTCATTTGGAGTTTTCTTGGCAGAGGTTTGCCATTTTGTCCTTCAGATCATTTTACAGATGAAGAAACTGAGGTAAACAAGTCACCTTTCTCTCTAGTCCTTGATCATTCCATCTGCTCCCATCCCTCTCCCTAAAGTCTGCCATAGTCAGATCAGAGGAAGTAATAAGAAGGCACTGCAACATTCAGATAGCTTCCCTTTATCCCACGAGTTCTTAACCTTTTTGTGTCTTGGACCATTTTGGCAATCTGGTGAAACTTTTAGGCCCTTTTTAAAAACAATTAATTAAAAATTCACAGTGGAAGACAATGCTATATTTTTAAAATAGAGATTGATTAAAATAAAACGATTTTTTTTTCCATTTTAGATTTATAGCTAGAAATATGCCCACAGAGAGAGCCTTCTGGTCTGTGGATCCCAGGTGAAGAACTCTTGCTTTATCTTAGTATGTACTTTTGATTGTGATCCTAGATGAGGGGTAATGACCTTCTTGTGCCAAGATCATCAAAAGTCGCTTTGTCAGTCTCTGTTTCAGTGAATCATGTTAGGCCCAGAGGAAAAGAAGATTCAGAGAAATAACAGGGCAAGCGGGGCACCAACTGCTGGAGGCTGATGAAAAAGGGTCACATTGTGGCAGCTTAACCAAGTACTAAGAAAAATCACTTATTTCTTATTTCTACCAAGAATAGTATAAACTGAAATTAGGGGTGTGCTGGAGCAGGCTCCACAGGGCCCAGAGCCTTTTCTTAAATTTTCAGCTTGTGCATTCACACCTTGAAAATCAGCAAATGCTACAAATCAGAGCTTGATAAATTGTTTTGAGTTAGACTTAAGAATATGACAGAGAACATGTTAACAGTGTAGATTAAAGTGAAAAGGGTATCATCAGGTGTATATTCCCTC
>NW_025389565.1:0-7688 GCF_016433145.1 Gracilinanus agilis | reverse complement strand
ATATATATGTATATATATCATGGGAGAGTATTTCAGACATGGGAGATAGCCAGAGAGATATGGAGTGTCTTATTTTTTGTGGAACAGCCAGGAGGACTGAAGAGTACATGTTGAGGAATAAGATATATAAAAACTGGAAAGGTAGAAGGTGGCTGTGTTTGGAAGAACTTTGAATGTCAGAATGGGCATTTGGTATTTGCTCCTGGCCTTTACAGGGAACCACTAGGTTGCCTTTTTGGATATGTTATAATTCTTTATAATGTTCATCATTTTCTGCTTATTCATCTCTTTTTAACATTGGTTTCTGAATTGAGAATTTGGGCCAGGGTCTATCCAACTATGGTGCTTTTACATGGAATAGTTAGTCCTGCTTGGCCTTAAACTGGGTTCTTGCTCTGACTCCCACCTCTCAGGGTTAGACTCCCCTTGAGGTTCAGAAGCTGGATCTTCATGGCCCTCTATGGCATCTCAGGATAGAGTGTGAAGGACCTGGGCTATGGACTTAGTCTGAGCCCTCCCATGCCAAGACTGGTTAATAAATCTCATAATGGCTTCCAAGTTCCTATTGTGAGTTTCTGACCACCTGAGATTTCTTAGGAGGAGACTTCTGCTCTCACTGTCTATGAATGTGACTTTTGCAGGCTCCACATATCCTTGGCTGGTCTCTGGTCACACTGGGAAGATGCCCTCTTGTTCACTTAAATGTAGATAATGGCTATTCTGGTGGATCTCTCTTATTGCCTGTGGACTTCTGAATGATTTTTATTCAATTCTGGAGTGAGTAAAGTCTTTCTCTAGTTTATTTTACTTACTATGGTTTCTGATTGAATTTTTGTTTTAATCATTTAGTTTGGTTTATTGTGATTTGGGGATATTTGTTGGAATAGGTGCTGTGGGGAAACTGGACAGCTTGCTTCTCTCTACTGAGTTGGCCATTTTGACCAGAAGTCCTGAGAGAGTGAATATGATGATGTATTTTTTGTCTTGGGGTATATGCATGTATGTCTTCCAGCTACCTTAGGGAATTTTCCACAAGAGACAAGAATTTACTTAATTCTGAAGTTTTACCCACTTCAGGAGGTAGTTACTGCACAAATTACTTGGCTGGGTGGCCTCGGTGTGTGCCAAAGTGCTTCTCCATTTTAAGTAACTTGTGTTAATAGAAATGAGAGGCAGTATGGCTAGAGAGCTGGCACCTTTTCAAGAAGCGTTAGTCTCACTTCTGACATCTACAGGCTTTGGGACCCTGAACAAGTCACTTAATCTTTTTCAGTGTCTCAGGTAACTCTCTAAGATTTTAAGATGCAGAACAGGTGTCCAACCTGTCCTTAACTTACCAAGAGTTCCCTGCACTGATGAAATTACATTTCTGGGCAAAACAAACAAACAGCAGGGGAAAGGATTTGAAGAAGCCACAAGTGCCAAGGTCTCCATAAATGTGTGAACACAGACACCAGAGAACATGCCTGAAACAGAACAATTAAAGATTAAAGATGGGCCCATATACCTCCCTCCCCAGGTCCATTTGGGGATTATTGTTCAGAAAATGTAATATTGCTTATGAAAATGAGCCCAGGAAAGGATGAAGGTATGAATGATTGAAGAATGAATAACTATTTACCTTTTGGTTCCTGGGAATAAAATAATTATTTGATTACATATTGCATTTTGCTTCAAAGCTTCTTATAAAAGCTAAGTCTTCTGTATATCGAAATGATTTAAAAAGTTAGGTGGTTATGTGGATTGGTTATGATTCATTGTAATATGGGTAATGAATGTAAAGCACTTTGTAAACCTTAAAGTGCTATATAAATGTCAGCCCTTATTATTATTAATAATAATCATCTCCAAACAGTTGGCTTAAAATCCAGCTCACTATTTGAAGTAGTTTTAATTTCATTAGCCTTCAATGTGCACAATCTACAACAAATTTCTTCCCTGTATCTCTTGCTAGGATTAGGAATATAGAAATTGCTGCACTGAGCTGGCTTCTCAGCCATTTCCATACCATGCTCCCATGCTCTCAGTGTGTGGTCTTCCCCCTTTAGAGATCAAGCTGTTGATCTTGCTTGCTTTTATTTGTATTCTTAGTGCATAGTCAGACCTTAAGAAGTGCATTCTTTCTGTCTCTCTTTTCTATCTTCTTTCTCTCCTGCCTAAACTTAAAGTTGAACAAGAGAGCATCAAGGAGGCCTGGAAGACAGGGTCTGAGCTATTCAGGCATAGAATAAATGTTTAAGTATATTTTAAAATCCTTACCTTCAGTCTTAGGATCAATACTTTGTATTAGTTCCAAGGCAGAAGAATGATAAGGGCCAGGCAATGGGGGGTAAGTGACTTGCCCAGGGTGACATGGCTAAGAAGTATCTGAAGTCATATTTGAACCCAGGACTTCCCATCTCTAGGCCTGGCTCTTAATCCACTGAACCACCCAGCTGCCCCATCAGTGCTTAAATATTCATAGTAACAAGAAGTAAAAAGATCTAGGTTCTAGACTCAACTCTACCACTTAACTCATATGTCCTCATTGAACAGATCTGGTTGCCATTGGAGCTTACTTGCTCTGATTTCCTTCCACTGAAGAAGCTATCATCTCACTTGATACTATCTTGCTTTGGTTAAAGACTGGCCTTTTGCCACTGTGTATCCCCTGAATTTTGTATAGGAGGGGAAGTAGAGAATGTATAATACACCACACAACCCCCTGCTGGGTCTGAGGAATGCTGATTGGCTCTAACAACAAACTAAGGAGAATTTTCTTCTCTATTATTCCTATTCTTAGGGGCCAATAAGCCAGTTTTATCTCTGCCCATTGGGGGCAGGGAGGTGATTGGCCTAATTGCCTATTGAAAAGTTTATTCAGCAGGCCATTAGCTTCTGCCTTTTTTGAATTGCAGGATTTTAACTGAGTCAAATGTTGAACCTCAAAACCAGAATAGGCCATTAAAATTGGCTGAATCTTTACTTTCACCCCCCCCCCATTAAAACCCAATTCAAATATTTATTTTCAGCTGAACTATAAATTAAGTGCAAGGTTCCCTCCCTTTCTCATCCCATCTTCTAGTTTCAACTAGAATCAATGCTACATAATTTTTTAAAGTTCTCTACCTGTAATAGAAGAAAGAGAATAGCAAAATCCCCAAACTGAATGAGACTGAATCAAACGTATTTTCATTATTTGAATTCTGGGCAAAGAAAACAAAAATAGAAATCTAAAGTAAGAAAACAGCCGTTTGATTTCTTAATATTGTTAGGAGCCCAAATATTTTTCTCTCCTTTCTCAGTGGTCATTAGGATATAGAATCATAGAACTTAGATATTATCTAGTCTAACCCTTACATTTCATGGAAGAGGAAACTGATGCCCAGAGAGGGGAAGTGACCTTTCCTAAGGTCACACCACTAGTGACTACAGGGCTAAGGTTAGCACTTCCATATTCACAATTCTTTCTCCTGTATCATGCTACTGCCATATTTGGCCTAAGGCAAACAAACCCATAAATGGTTTCACTATTCTGAAGAACCAAGAAGTGGCTTGTGATTTAGAATGAAAGATATTCTAGGACAGGAAAATCATCTTGGAACATTAGAAATTAAAAGTAAAATGTATGAAGTGGGCCTTCAATCAATATTTGTTGAATTGAGTTGAATTCAATCTCACTTGTGGTATGTTCCTCCAATCAGGATGTGATCATGAAAATTCCATGAGGAAGAAAAATGAGCTATATTCCCTGGAGCCAGCTCATATTTGCTTTCCCTTTATTGGTGTTTCCTTAATGGTTGAGGCTCTTCAAACCCTGTACTTAACCTTATGCTCCAAGAGATTTTGCTTAGAGTCAACAGAGATGGTTATCTCTCAGTATCCGCTTCTATCTTTGCTACTAGGTACAAAGGAAATGTGGACATTTCAGAGACATTCCTGAAGTGAAGGGAATATATTGGTGTGGTATGAAATGCTATTACAAATGTGTTATGGCAGGCCCAAATGCCAAAAAAAGGCCCATTGGCAATAATTGACTGACATAAGTCCAAAGAGAAGCTTGATTCAGTGCTCCAAAAACCAGTGAAGTTCAAAAATAAACTATGTGCTATCAGTATATTTTAAATAGTGATTTTTGAAAAATTAAGTTAAGAATATATTATTTAAAACACTTTGTATTCCTTTTTTTAACCGATATATTTCTGAGAAATTAGGATTCAGTGTGTCTTGGAGGAAGCCAGGGAATCTAAGAGGTGAAGGTGAA
Source organism: Gracilinanus agilis (assembly GCF_016433145.1). Taxonomy (NCBI): domain Eukaryota; kingdom Metazoa; phylum Chordata; class Mammalia; order Didelphimorphia; family Didelphidae; genus Gracilinanus; species Gracilinanus agilis. Next base: position 3,445 of record NW_025389565.1, on the reverse strand, counting down.
GAGGGAGATTGCTATAGAATAGTATTGCTACATACTGGATAGGGTGTTACCTTGGGCAAGTAATTTAACTTTTCTATGCCTCAGTTTCCTCACATCTAAAAATATGACTTGATGGTTCTATATTAGGATTGATATCTACTAGTTCCTAGTGTGTGTACCTTTCCTTTCTTACCCTACCTTTGTCTTATGAGCATAGGCTAATTCTTTTCCTAAAAGACAAAGCTGATTCTCAGACTTGATTGGCCCATGAAGTTAAAGCTCAACCTCCATCTCCCTTGGCAGCTTTCTGGTGGTTTCTAGTCATAATGCTAGGGCTTCCTGGTGACCTTAGGACTGCATTGGCAAAGGCACATCACAAATTCTCTGTTACCCCTCTCCACTGTGCCTGAGGACTTTTCTCACATACCCCACCCCTCTGTCCAGCACCCCAAGGCAAGTACTTCCTCCCTTCCCTGTCTGTGGTAATTCCGGGAGCTCACAGGCAGCTTGAAGGTGCAGTTTGGGCACACATCTCAAAAAGATACACCAACAATGCCTTAATTGATCCAAACCTGTGTCAACCTGCTGACCAGATGATGTCTATATGGATATATTGGTGGGGGAGGTGCATGTACTGTACCAAACTAAGTACTGTAGTATCCTTGTTGAATATCCTTCTCATGCTAATATCCTTCTTAACTAGGGCTAAGTTAGACCCCCTTATGTTAACTTCTGAATGACTTAAAAGTGTTTTATTTTCTTCTAATATCACTTCCTTCTTGGGGGTTTTGCTGGAAGCTTCTATGATTAAGCCAGCAAATACTCCTGTCCCAGCTTCCAAACTGGTATCCTATTTTATACAGAGAACCTCAGGACGTAACCCTCCCCTCAAACAGTCCAAACATACTTTCTATTTGACAGCATTTCACTTCATTCAGTGGCTTTTAGGGACTTCTACATTAATTAATGTTTCACGCTTAATTTAAGGCCTTTGGTTAATTGATACACTATATTTTGTTCACACCTGTCATCAGAAATTGTTCTCAATTGACAATGATTTTAAGTATAGCATCTTTTCACTTACTTTAAGGGGAGAAGGGGGTAATTGCTTGATTGACTCAGTTAACTCATCACTTAGCATTTCCTGGTTCATTTGGATAGGTTAGGCAGTTGGTGAGAGGCTTAGGACAAAGGATCAATTTTGGAGTGAGCTAATCACCTTTGATCTGTACTATGGCCAGACTACTTGGTTACCTAAAGCTTTTCAGTTACTTTTCAGTCATGTCTGACTCTTTGTAACCCCATTTGGGTTTTTTTTTGGCAAAGATACTGGAGTGGTTTGCCATTTCCTTTGTCAGCTCATTTTTAAGCAACTTGCCCAAGATCAAACATCTAGTAAATGTTTAAGGCCAGATTTGAACTTAGGAAAAAAATTTTCCATGATTCCAGGCCCAGCACTCTATCTATTGTACCACTGAGCTGCCCTAGCTAGCCCTCAAACTAGCCACTGGTCAAATGATATACTTGGTCACAAGGAAGAGTAAGAGTGTGAATGAAACCAGAGAGAATCCATGCTTGCACCTGGGGAAGCAAGTCAAAAATTTTCTCTTACTACTGATGGATGAGTTGCATACATATCCAAAGAGTAGCATATTATTTTTCAAAGGTAAAGTATGTACCAAGAAAGCAACCTGGTGTTGAAAATAAATTTGTATAATACAAGCTTTGCTTCCTAAGAGCCTTTGTGAGGGCTATTTGAGTTGTTTTGAGACTGTGGACTTTCAACACGTGCCTGAGGACATTTCTCACTCTCTGCTCAGCAGCCCAATGGGAGTGTTTCCTCCCTCCCCTGTCTGGGGTAAGGCAAGGGGCTCACATGTGGCGTGAGGGTTGCAGTTTGAGCACTCAGTCTCTTAAAGGTTTGCCATTTGACTTAGGATCTTAGTGAATTAAGAGGTTTAGAGAGGGACTTGCCCAGTCTTACAGCTAGGAAGGGTTAAGGTCAGGAATTGAATTTGGGTCTTCTTTACTTCAAATTCAGTGCTTTCCACTATATCACAGTGGCTCTAGACACATTTGGATTAGCCAAATTAGCATTTTCCTGTACTCTTTTGGGCTTGGATGTCATTAGTAAAATATTGAAAAATTATAAACTAGAATTTAATGTGTTTTCTGAGAAGGATTTTAGACAGAGTCCTTGAACCTTTTCCATTCCGTGACACAGTTATTTCTTCTTTAATGGCTTTGTGATTAGAAATAACTCTTCAGTATTCATACTTGTGATTTGGTCACATCAGAGTTAAAGCAGATAATTGAAATTGGTGGCTTAGCTGTGCATCTGGGTTTAGGCAACAATATTACTCTTCAAGGGAAAGAAAGTTGTTCTTTTCAGCTAGGTTTATAAGCCCAGCCAAATGGTTGCCACCCTATTTGTGGGCATTTTCTGTGTTCTTCAAAAGGGCTGATGTAATAGATACCCTCTTTTTTGCTAACTTAAACCATTGAATCATCTTTATGAGCCATTGCCTTATGGTGTTTTTCTTGGTGTGAAAGATACCTCCATTCGAAAGAGGAGCAGACCAAAGAAGCAAAAGACAGTGCTTGAGTTTGTCTGGAAAGTAAGGATATGCGATTTTTAAATTCAAGTAAGCTCTTGATATATTGTGTAGAGTATTTTTACAAGTTTTATGAACCATGTACTTCCACCCCCACAGTGTCTCCTGCACAGAGACCTGCAGAGAAGCCCAATAAACATTTGGGGGTCATTTAATGAGGAAATCCTCTTGCTTACTAGGCTTGCTTTGGCTACCTCTGAGTCAGTCTGGGGTTTGGGCCTCAGGTCCTCCTCATCCATTATTAGCTGGCTCTTTTTGGTTGTCACTGAGCTTTGTTGAGGAATGTTCTCCTTCACCACAAGTCTGATTTAGTGATCAGTGGCAAATGGGAAGGCCTGCATCTTGCAACCAGCATAATGAATCACATAATCAAGCCACTCTGATTTCATTAACATTTGTTTCATGCAAATAGTAGCTTGTTTGAGAGTCTTACAAACTTAACAGGGGATTTCATGTTCTTCCATGACTAATGGCAGTGCAGTGTCAACATGATCATCATTAGACAGTTCACTAGTGACTAAAAAAATGTGTTCTGCCATTCACTACTTAGCAAAATGGCTCAGCAAATATATCGTGACTCCACCTTCTAGTATCCTTTGTCCCTCCCTGATGTATAAAATCACTTGTCAGCCTTTGCTGACAAAAACTATGCCTCATAAGAATTTTTGTCCAACTTTAATGGGAATAGAATTGTTTGCATTTTCTAAGAACAACATTTTGAAGCAAGGATGTGGCAAGGGTCCCTGAAATGTCTTCAGCACCAAAGCCAGGGAAATATGCCAAAAGCCTGCCCGCGCCCCTGTCTCTCTCTCTCTCTCTCTCTCTCTCTCTCTCTCTCTCTCTCTCTCTCT
>NW_025389564.1:0-9645 GCF_016433145.1 Gracilinanus agilis | reverse complement strand
AGAAGAAGAAGAAGAAGAAGAAGAAGAAGAAGAAGAAGAAGAAGAAGAAGAAGAAGAAGAAGAAGAAGAAGAAGAAGAAGAAGAAGAAGAAGAAGAAGAAGAAGAAGAAGAAGAGCAGGCATAGGAGGAAGAAGAGGAGGAGGAGGAGCAGAAGAAGCAAGGGAAGGAAAAAGGATTTATTAAATATTTAATTATTACTAAGTGATAGGAATACAACTCTGTGGCTTCAGAGGAAGAATAAATAACCTGCCTCAGGGGATTTGAGGGTCGGAGGAGTTTGTGTTACCATTTGGGCAGCTCCCCATTTGGTGGGGAGAATTCAGTACTCAGTGTCAGCAAAGGAGATCTTGTTATAAATTGGACTCAATGACTTCACACATTCTCACCAACTTTGAAGTTATGTGAAGAGTGAAATAGCAGTAATAGGGTATAGGGGACTCAGCATCAGGTGCTGGGTAGGGTTCAGGTACAAGTTGAAGGAGATTCACATTAGGTTCCTTCTAGCTCCGAGATGCTGTGACTCAGGGATCCTGTTCAAATTGGCATGTCAGAACAGATGACCTCTGAAGTCCCTGCTCTCAGATTCTGTCACTCTGATGGGGAGAAGAGAAGGAATGGAGACAACACTGTGTCGAAAGAGGATACAAAATTGAGAAGAGATGGAGATGGAAAGGCCTCTCATTTTGAGATGAGAGCAAGTCCCAGCGAAGGCAGTATGACTCATGGCCTAGAAAGAGGTCTCTTCTCTTGCTGCCTACTGACTGTCATCAGGCAGTCACTCCTTAATCCTTGCAATAACTTCCAAAGCCCCCACTCTATTAGAACTGCTCTCTCCAAAGTCACTAATCACCTCCTAATTGCCCAGTCCAATATCGGTTTTCTTTGCTCTTCCTTGATTTTTCTATAAAATTTACACCTAAACTCAGAACTTAGAACTATCCGTGAGCTGGGGGATATCTACCCCAAGCATGTGGAGGCTTTTCCCTGGTAGAATGGGTAGATGAGAACAACTTGTTCCAAAGGCCATGAAGTGCCTGAAGCTGGCACTTTGCAATGCTTAGAGCTTGGTCAGACCTTGAAAATGCCAGTCACCCCCTATATCCTGAGCTACCACCAGTCTTCCTGACTTTTTTGCCACTGGACTTCAATAACTGGAAGAGAAATTAAGGCAGACCATTTAATGCAACTCAGCCCCACTTAAATACAACTCATAAGCAAGCCAAGACATCATCCCATGATGTCATCGGTCCTCTTTAAAACAAAGGATGAATAACAACAAAACAAGAAGGATAAAATACAGATTCCTCAGCCTGGCATTGAAGGCCCTCAGTAGCCTAGCTTTCTTTACTCTTCCAGCTTGATTTCACACTCTCCTCTTCCAAGTTCCCTATTATTCTCAAGGGCACCCAGGCTCCCATCAAGGCATCAGTTTCTGACTTCTCCCTCCCTCTCACCCCATCATATCCAATCTGTTACCAAGTCCTGTTGATTCTTACTTTCATAACATATCTCCTATATTCCACAATGCCTTATGACACTCCAGAACCCTGGTACAGAGTCTCATAACCTCACACCTTGACTTTAACAATAGACTGCTTAATTTCTCTGCCTCAAGTCCCTCCCTCACCATTCCAACCATCCTCTACCCAGCTGTCATATTAGTCTCTCTAAAGTCAAAATCTGACCATAACACCCACCCCTTTTTAATAAACTCTAGGGGCTTCTTATTTCCCCCAGGATCAAATGTGAAATTCTGTTTTAAAGCCCTTAATAACCTCCTCTGCCACATTTCCAGTCTTCTTTTACCTTATTTCTTCCCACATACTTTTTTTTAAACTCTTACCTTCCATCTTGGAATCAATATTGTGTATTGATTCCAAGGCAAAAGAGCAGTGAGGGCTAGGCAATGGGAGTCAAGTGACTTGCCCAGGGACAGCTATCTAAGGACACTAAGGATACTAAGATACTATACTAAGGAAATATCTAAGACCAGATTTGAACCCAGGACTTCTGGTCTCTAGGCCTGGTTCTCTATCCACTGAGCCCCTCTCACATGCTTTTTGATCCAGTTAACACAAACCTCCTTGCTATTTTTCCAAACAAGATACCCCATCTGCTGATTTGGAACATCTTTGCAGGGTAGGTCACCCATGTCTGGAATTCCCTTCCTCCTCACCTTTGCCTCCTGACTTCCCTGGCTTCCTTCAAGTCTTTGCCAACATCTGACCTTCTACAGGAAGCCTTTTCTCATCCTCCTTAATTCTAATGCCTTCCCTCTTTTAATTACCTCCAAATTATCCTGCATATTGCTTGTTTCTACATAGTTATTTGTATGTCATCTTCCCATTAGACCAGTGATTCCCAAAGTGGGCGCCACTGCCCCCTGATGGGTACTGCAGCGATCCAGAGGAGCAGTGATGGCCACAGGTGCATTTATCATTCCTATTAATTGCTATTAAATTTTCAAATAAATTAATTTCCAGGGGGCTAAGCAATATTTTTTCTGGAAAGGGGGTGGTAGGCCAAAAAAGTTTGGGAACTACTGCATTAGACAGTGAGCTCCTTGAGGGCAAAAACTGTTTTGTGTCTCTTTGTAGCCCCAGCACTTAGCACAGAGCCTGACATATAGTAGGTGTTTAATAAATGTTTATTAATTATCTGACTTCTGAATGAAGACTTTGCTGATTTCCCAGCTGCTTGTACCCTCAGCCCACAATTATCTTCAATGTTTTGTAACTACCTATATATTTACATTGTGTCCCTACCTAGAATATAAGCTTCCTGACTGTTTTGTGTTTCTTTGTAGTCCCAGCACTTAGCACAGTGCCTAACACATTAGGTGTTTAATAAATGTTTATTGACCGACTGACTCTCAAGCTCTAGGTTCAGTCAAATTGTACTTCTAGTTCTTTACTGGTATTGTTTTCTTATATCTATGCATCTTCTTGGGCCACTTTCAAGATCTAGAACCTGATCCTTCCACACCTCAATTTGTGGAAATCCTTCTTTTCCTTCCAAGCCCACCTCAGGTTCCTCTAAGAAACTTTCTCTCTTCTCCCTGCTTTCATCCCCCACTTCCGGTGGAAAATGATCTGCTGCCTAATTTCCCTAGAGCCCTCTGTCTGAATCTTCCCTTTACCCCACTCCATTCCACCCTGTATCAAACCTATTTATGTGTATGTATCTTATTGCCAGCTGTTAGACATCTTGGAATATGATAAGAGGACAGATTTAGTGTCAAAAGACTTGGGGGTTGAATCTCAGCTCTGATACTCCCTAAGCTGTGTGAGCAAGTCGCTTGACACGTTTCAGTCTCTTCATGGAATAATAATACTCTAACTACCCACCTCACAGGGTTGTTGCAAGGAAAGGTCTTTGAAAAAGCAAAATTGTTGTGTAAATGTCCATTGTTCTAAACCCCTGAAGAGCAGGGACAGTGAATTAATGAATGAATCAATCAATGATTGAATGAATGAATGATTGGTCAAGGATGGAGGACTAAGTCTGAGAGTATAAGGGGATTTTTTTTTGTTTTATTTTGGTTTTTTTTTAAATTGGAGTAGAACTTTATTCTTCTTTAGGTGAGAAAGGGAGTGGTAATTTCATGCCCCCCCCCAAAAAAAATAGTTTTTTGAACAAAAGAAAATGAAAAAGTTAAGAACAAAAACAAAAAAAAAATATCCAACTATTTTCTGAGCTTAAAGACAAGATATGTGTTCAGAGAAGGGAACAGGGAACATACGTCTGCATGTTAAGAGGCTGGCCTGGCACAGGCCAGTAGTACAATGGGGGCAATGGGGACCTATGTTCTAAAGACACATTTGGAGATGAGAGTTTTCAGGGATGAGGGACTCAATGTCAGAATTTAGGATCTGTCAAGGAAGAACCCCCACCTCCTCTCAGGATGGTGATTCACGACCAGGATTTATGGGGGGCTAAATGCCAGGGCTAAGCCCTAAGAGTATTGACCCTTTTATGCCTTTAACAAGTCCCACATGTGCTCTCTGGCTATATTTCTTTAGGAGACCTTCGGATAAGGAGTTGATATTCAAACCTAAAATGGTTTCTTTTGCCTGAAAGGAAAGGCCAGAGAAAACCCAGAAGATGGATGGGATATGGGGCTTAGCATCACATCTTCTCCCTGGGCCAAGCCCCAAGCCTAACTGAGTGAAGGAACCTGGTGGCTCTAAATTGGAGGCTTTCGTTTTTAACTAACTTATTTCGAAATAGCTTGATTTGTCATCTTCTGGATTTTATTTTATGCATTGAAAAACTTTCTTCTGAGAAGGGATCCCTAGACTTTACCAGACTGCACTAGAGTTCCACGAGACAAAAAGGTTAAGGACCCCTGCCTTAGAGTAAGGATGGGGGGGGGGAGGCCTTGCCCCCTTCTGCCTATGAATTGGCCTCCCCAGCTGGCCGAAATAACCAATATAATTATTTCCACTTGTTACAGGGGCAGTTTGGGGTGGGCGGTGAGAGCTGGCCAGCACCAGGGGGTGTGCCCAAGATGACAAGAGCCCGGGCCAATGGTGAGACTCCTTTGGGGGAGGGGGAGGATGAAGGAGGAGCCTCTAGAGACTGGAAAGAAAGAGGCTGATCCTGAGTATTTATGTTATAATGAAGAGAAAAGGGGGGGCGGGGAGCACCAAGAAAAAGTTGGCTGGGAAAGGAATTGAATTTGCAACTTTGTTTAATAAAAAATTCTCCATTCTCCCTCAGGCCAGGAGTTCTCTCTCCTGCCATGCCACCCCCACCCCTCCTCTGCCCCAGCTTGCCTTTATTTTAAGAGTCACTGCCAAGACCCGTGGTGGGCAGGGGCTCAGCTGTACTTCCTAGCCCCCAGCCTCAAACCCTTCCCATGCTCTCCAGTCAGACCCCTGTCCCCCAGCTTCTCCTCTCAAAGAAGTGAAGGGGGAAGACTGGCCTCGTCCATCTTAGAACTTGGATAGAAGTAGGCTCTGAACCTTCAGCCTTGATCCACGCCCCTCTGTACCCCCTGCCCTAGCCCTTGTTGCCCCCAGGAAGGCAGCCATGTCTGATAATGCTCTCTTTATAAGTCCCAGATGAAATTGGGGTGGGCTGCCTGGAAGAGGAAAGAAGGAAGGGGGAGGTCTTTCTCCAAAGAGATGGAAGTAGCCAGCCCTGAGGGGGGGCTCAGCAAAAGAGTCCCTTCCTCACACCCTGAAGGGCTTTAGGACTGAGCTATAGAGGGTTCAGTGGATGCTTGAGAGGCCAGAGGGATCTCTAAAAAAAAAAAAGGCTGAGAGCCCAATTGGGGGTGGGGAAGAGAGAGAGGGGGAGGGGAGGAGGGTAGAACTTTGAATGAAGTTGGGAAGTTGGATCACAATTCTTCCCCTTAGTCGGCTTCCCTCCCTTCCAACAAATTTCTTTGGCTAGGCAAATCTCTGTTCCCTGTTTGCTGTATTGTGGCTGGAAGCCTTGGAGCTGGGGACAGAAAGAACCCCTAAGCATCCTGGGAAGGCAAAGACCATAGGCCTGACTGACCCCACTGCTTTGTCCTGCCTGCTCCTCCTCTATCCCCAAACAGACCCTACCTCTGGCTCGGAAGGAATGGTGGTGGCCCTTCCTGAGTTATCCCAGATCAGTCCCAGTAGACCCAAGGAGAAAAGAAAGAGCTGTAGGTGGCATACACAAACTCTCTCTCTCTCTCTCTCTCTCTCTCTCTCTCTCTCTCTATCTCTCTCTCTCTCTTTCTCTCTCTCCCTCTCTCTCTCCCTCTATCTCTCTCTCCCCCTCTATGTCTTCCTGACATTTCAAGATATATTAGAAGTTTCCTAAGCCAAATAAATAGAAGTCATGAATAAGGAGAGTGGGAGGAAGAGGGTGTCATCATTTCATCAACCTCCCCTTCTCTCCATACACATCACCCTCTTTTAAAAAACAAACAAAAAACAGATTCCTATAGGGTTAAAAGCATTGGGTTTGGAATCAATTTGACCTGGACCCACATCCTCGTTCTATTACTTAACTGACTCTATGGTCTTGGACAAGTCACTTTCTCTCTGAGTTTGAGATTCCAGGCATGGAGGACAACATGGGCAGGATTGTCTTGGTCATTCTTCACATAATCAAATATTGTTACACAGGGGATTCTTGTTTAGACATGATTGGAACTAGAAGGACTCTGAGGTCCCTTCAGATACTGGAATGAAAAATAGATAAAGCCCATTCCTATCAGAGGTTCTAGAAAGCTCTAAGAGGGCTGAGACCCCATCTTTCCTCATCTCCACAGTAAATTGAGAGGGGTTAGACTAGGTAACCTCCAACATTCCTATATCCTCTGATCCTAAAACTAACTCCTACCTTCCTATTTACTTCATACTTCCCAAATGAGTACCCCACCCTCTGCCCTCTGGACCAAAGCAGGCTATGGAGTGGGGCCCAGTCTGAGTTGGGTTTTGTTTTCCTTCTTGCCCCCCCCACACCAATCACCCCACTCCCAACAATGGGAACCACATGTGAGTGTTTATGTTCTACTCTAAAAGGCCAAATGAATCAGCCCCGGGAGGGTGGCACTAATGTATTAATTTGGAGCAGGTGCTAGCTTTTTTTTTAAGAGCCCCCCCCTTTTCCATTCTTTGCTTCAGGACCCCAGCACTCCCAAACTCTCACTTACATGCCCAGGACTAAGGGCAATTTCTTACCCCCAAGTTGGGAATAACCCCAGGATTTGCTCCAAAGCTGGCAGCATATCTTGTCCCTACATTCTTTGGCCCCCAATCTGATGAAGAGAAAAGAAGGTGAGGCAAGGCCTACACAACAGAGCTACAGTGATCCTTGAAGGGACCAGCTAGTGGTGGGGGCTACTACCATCCCCCACCCCCAACTCCTTGAGCCTGAAGGTTAGAAGAGATGGCAAATAGCTAATATTACTTTGTTTTCATTTAATTTGATCTTCACAATAATCTATGCAAGTATTATCACATTTTACAGATGAAGAAACTAAGTTTGAAGAGTTGAGGTCATACGATCAGTGCCAACATTAGAACTTGAACCTATTTCTTCTAAGTCCAGTGCTCTAAAGTTAGCTTTTAGGGAGTCTTTGCTCTTCTTCTTCCCTGTATCTCTCTCATCATTCACCAGAATAATCTGATTTTTCATTCTACCTCTATTAACAGTTATTCATGTCCCTTCCTATTCAGTGTCCTACTCCTAGCAAAAAACACCAAGGAAACTCAAGGAAGAAACAAGAGGCAGCATGTGCTGAGTACTACTATCACCTTGACCACCATCTTCACTCAGACCCTGATAGAAACACTCCAGGACCCTGAGCCCAAGGCCCCCTCAAAATACCAGACTTGCTTCCTGTCCAGTCTGACCACCATCTTCACTCAGACCCTGATGGAGACACTCCAGGACCCTGAGCCCAAGGCCCCCTCAAAAGTCCAGACCTGCTTCCAGTCCAGATCCCACAGCTATTATCATTGAGGGCAGAAATCATTGTGAAAAGGGAGGCAGCCTACCTTCTTCAACACCACCAGCATCTACTGCTGACCAACTGTCATCAGTAGGCAGATAAGCACAGGAACTATGGTTCTTCTTCCAGCCCAGCCCTCACAGCCATCACTCAAGGAGGCAACTCCTGTAGAGAAGAAGCCAGCCATCCTCACCAATCCTGACCAATCACCACATTAGTGGCAAGCAAACAAGCCTAGCTGAAGCAGCAAGGCATCCTTAAGGAAGGACAGGTGGCAGCAAGTGCCAGGCAGGTCAGACCTCCACCACCCATCTGGACCATGATTTCCCCTCAAACAACAATGGAGACAGCCAGGACCCTGGATCTAAGAAGGAAGGAAGAAAAGAAGCCTTTATATTGATTCTACTATGTAAGTCAGACACTGAGTCAGAAATAGCGAGGTGCCCCACTCAGTCATCGTGGGAAGCAGCCCCTGTGGAGATGCAGCCTGGCAACTTCTCGTAGCCACAGCTATTGAAGACCCAGGAAAGAAAGTTCTTGTCACCATAGTCTTTGTCACTTTCAAATGGTTCAGGACTGCAAACTGAAAGGATTTTATCAGTAGAAATGACACTAAAATAGTGCCATTACCATCTGCTTTGTCACTATGCCTTAAGGACCATGGGACTTTTCTCTCCAGGTATCAATGGTATATTGGGCCTGGATCAGACATTTACTAGCTGTGTGAGTGTGGACAAGTCACTTAACCTCTGTTTGCCTCAGTTTCCCAACCTATAAAATGGGGATAATGGCAGCACCTACCTTGAAGGGTTGTTATGAGGTTCAAATGAGATAATATTTATAAAGCATTTAGGACAAAGCCTGATACATAGTAGGTGCTTAATATGTGATTATTCCCTTCCCTATATGTTATCTCCTCCATTAAAAGGGAGCTCCTAGCTGGAAAGACTTACATGAACCGATGCAGAGTAAAACAAGCAGAATCAGGAGAACATTGTACACAGTAACAGCAATATTGTGGAATGATCAACTGTGAAAGACTTAGCTACTCTCAGCAATTCAATGATCCAGGACAATTCTGAGGGACTTATGGCAAAGAATGCTATCCACCTCCAGAGAGAAAACTTTTGGAGTTGGAATGCAGATCAAAGCATGCAATTTTTTACTTAAGCTTATTCAGGTTTTTGTTTTGAGATTTTGGAGTGTTCTCTTACAAAAATGAACAATATGGAAATGTTTTGCATGATAATACATGTATAATCCAGATTGAATTGCTTGCCAGCTCTGGTGGGGGGGGGGAGAACAATTTGGATCATATATGTTCAGAAAACTTATGTGGAAATTTGTTATTACATGTATTAGTAGAAAAAAAATATCTTTGTAATAAAAAATAAAAAGATACACATTTTTTAAATGGGAGCTCCTTGAGATCAGGGTGGTCCTTCTTACTTGAATTCCCAGGCCTTTGCACATAGTAAGCACTTAATTAATGCTTTGTTCATTCATTCATTCCATGTCTCCACCCTGTGAATTGTAGTGGAAAGAATCCTGGACTTCAGAAGACCTAGATTCAAGTCTCAGTTCCAAGAAAGCCTTCTGGGCCTCAGTTTCCTCATCTTGAAAATGAGGGGGTTGACTCTGGAGGGTAATTTGGAACTATGCCTAAAGGGCTATAAAACTGTGCATACTTTTTGATCTGGTAATACCACTAGGGGGTCTGTATCCCAAAGAAAGAATAAAAAAGGAGAATGGATCTACTTATAAAAAAAATATATTTGTAGAAGCTCTTTTTGTAGGGGCAAAGAATTAGAAATTGAGGGGATGTCCATCCATTGAGAAATGGCTGAACAAATTGTGGTATATGTTAGGAATGGAATATTACTGTGCTATGAGAAATGATGAGCAGGATGATTTCAGAAAAAGCTGACAAGATCTGCAGGAACTGATACAGGGAGAAATAAGCAGAACCAGAAGAACACTGTACATAGTAACAGCAATATTGTACGTAGATCAACTGTGAAAACTTGGCTACTCTCAGCAATACAATGATCTGGGACAATTCTGAAGGACTTATGATGGAAAAAGCTATTCACCTCCAGAGAAAGAATTGTTAGAGTCATCTTTCCCATCAGTATATTGATGGTTTTATTTGGGGGTTCTGGTTATGTGTGAGTATGCTCTTACAACAATGACCAATATGGAGG
>NW_025389563.1:0-6225 GCF_016433145.1 Gracilinanus agilis | reverse complement strand
AAAGAAAGAAAGAAAGAAAGAAAGAAAGAAAGAAAGAAAGAAAGAAAAATCTGATGGCACGTAAACATGGGTGTGTACTGCTATCCAATCCAGTCAATTCAAATCCCTTTCAACCCATTTCCCTTCACTTCAATTCACCGAGCAGGAATTGTCTTATATGTAAGCTCCTATGCTTGATGTTGAGTACACAAAACAAAAGGTGAGGATGTATGTGTGGGAAAGAGCAGGATGGTCCTTTTCCTCAAGAAGATGCAAAAAAGATCCTATATCCTTTTGAATTCATGACTTGGGAGTTGCTGAGGACTCACTAAAATAATTGTGAAACTAAGTTTCATGTTAAAAATAGACAAGAAAAGAATGCCGTTCTCCTAGATGGCCGCATGTTTAACCGCTTGAGAATACAATGAAGAAAAGCTCAGGCGACGTCATCATCTTCCTCGGACTTCACGTGGCATTTCCTCTAGAACTTTCAGAGTGTGCACCCAATTCAGAACTGAGATGTCAGAGCTTTAACAGGGCACATTCTTCACGGAGGGCACAACTGAAGTGAACACAGGGAAAGCATCACTCAAGTCTCTTTCTTGAGTTTCTGGTGGCCATTTCTCCCTCTCCCCCTTGTCACCCTAGTTCTGATGCCATTGGTCTCCTAGACCTTGAGGAAAAATGATGAAAGGGATGCCCACGTGATACCTTATTCTTCTAAATCCTGATAGAATATTGTGGGGGCAGAGATCTCAGGGCCGGGCCCCAGCCACCACAATGTGTACCAGCCATTCGTTGCATTCATTGCAATTGGCCGAGTCTGAGGATCATGGCCATCAGAGGCCAGAGAACTCGGCCTTGGAAGGAATCTTGTAGGTCACTGAGGAAACCCTTTCTGAGGAGGAATCCTGTCCAGAGCATGAAGAAGTAAACCTGTTCAGATACAGCTCAGACGCCATCTCAGAAGCATGAAGCCTTTTCTGAACCCCAAAGGGCTACAGTCTTCCAATATTAACTGCCTTGGATTTAACCACATCATGTGTGTGAGTGTGTGTGTGTGTGTGTGTGTGTGTGTGTGAGTGTATAGAAAAACTTGCTATTTATACATAATTATATGGACTTTTTGCCTTTCCTATTAGAACATGTTTATCTCGTGTAGGTATTTCCTAGCAGAGTCTGGCACTGAGAAGGTGCTTAATAAATACTTGTTGATTGATTGAAGGATTTAGAGAGAAATGGAGGACTTTCCCCGCCCCCCCCCAGCCCCCAGGGAAAGTGAGGACAAGAAACTTAGAGCATTGAAAGCAAATCCAATTGCTCCCTCTCCCAGAAAACTCTCTCTCTTTAATGTCAGTAATTACTCTGGTAGTGCTGCAGAGCTGGGAATCATGATCCATCACACTGTTAGGAGAATCAGCAGAGTAAGTGATACCGAAGGAAAATGGCACCTATTGGGGTGGCTGGCTGGGTGTGGCTGTGCTTGTGGGCATTTGGAAGCGCACAGGGCAAATAGGCTACTGCATAGTGGCAATGCTGCCACGTTCCCCAAGAGGTGCAAAAGGTATCAGCAGGGTTTGTAGGATGGGAAGAAGAGGCAAGTTGGCTATGTAGTGTAGCTCTATGCAGAGAACATGGAAAACCATCAGAACACGGGGGAGCCTTGCTGTCTCTGCCATTTTGTTACTCTCTTTCTTTCTCCTTCATTTTCTCTGTTTTTTCTCTCATTCTCTCTTTGTCATTTATATGATAGAGTGTAATATAATATAAATTCTATGTAATACTATATGACATGATATAGCACACATGAAAAATATATACACATATGTTAACCTTTACTTTTTTCTCAGTAACAATTCTTTTTTTTTAATTTTATTTTTTAGAAAAAAAATTTCCATGGTTACGTGACTCGTGTTCTTACTCTCCCCTTCCCCTCCCCCCCCACATTTTCCACTGGTTTCTTCATGTGTCATCAATCAAGACCTATTTCCATATTGTTGATAGTTGCACTGGGGTGGTTGTTTAGTGTCTCCATCCCAAATCGTGTCCACATCAACCCATGTGTTCAAGCAGTTGTTTTTCTTCTGTGTTTCCACTCCTGTAGTCAGTAATAATTCTTAGAAAGAAAGGCAAGAGCTAGGTAAATGGGGTCAAGTAACTTGCCCATGGCTACACAGATAGTAAGTATCTGAGGTCAGATATGAATCCAGCTCCTCCTGATTCCAGGACTGGTGCTATAGCTATATTCACTCTGCTACCTAGCTACCTCTGTCTCTCTCTCTGTCTCTCTCTCTGTCTCTCTCTCTGTCTCTCTCTCTGTCTCTCTCTCTCTCTCTGTCTCTCTCTCTCTCTGACACACACACACACATACTATATATAGACACTATGGATGATATCTTATATACATATATATCCACACATATGTAGTATATATATAGACTGACACAACATATATGTGTGTATATACATATGTATGTATAGAAGATAGATGCTAGAAGACAGAAAATAGGAAAGGAAAAGAAAGAGGAAGAGAAAAAGAAAGGGATGGAAGGAAGGAAGGAAAGAAGGAAGGAAGGAATGGAGGGAGGAAGGGAGGGAGGAAGGGAGGGAGGGAAGGGAGAGGAAAATCAATTTGTATTGCATAAAATGAGAAGCAATTTGTGACTGGTCATCTGTATTGTGAAGACAGAGTCCATACCCATAAGATAAGAGACTTTCAGAAGTGACTCTTTCATTTTCCCAGGTTTCTAATTATCAAACCAATTTTTTTTAGCCCTTTCTTTCTGTCTTAGTAACAGCTCTAAGACAGAAGGCAAAAGATGGGCAAATGGGGTTAAGTAACTTGCCCAGGGTCACATAGCTAGAAAAAGTGTGAAATGCGATATGAACCCAGGTCTTCCTGACTCTTAAGTCTGGCTCTCTATCTATCATGCCACCTACCTACCCCAGCTGCATTATTTTAAGGGTTTTCTCTGTTGCTAAAGTCATATTTAGAAGTGGTATCACAATGCCCATACCTAGAGAAAAAAAGACTCGCCAAGTACGCCATGCAATAAAATTCAACATCGCAAAACTTGGCTCAATTTCTCCTATTTCCTGGGGCCAGGCATTACCAGGATGAAAATGAGTCATTCCTTTTTTCTTAATGATCATGCATTATTTTGAGGGAAATTAGGTGTAGTGCACATAGAGAAGTAAATTCAATATGGTTTAGAGCAGGATCAGTATGATAAGGTCATGCTTCAGGGAGGAAATGATGCTTGAGCTAGTCTAGAAGGAAGAGAAGCCTCCAGAGACCCTTGGGTGAGGATGAGACACATTCCAAGTATGGATCCAGTCTGGAACAAGGCATCAATATGAGATACGACCTTTCATATTTGACCGGGGGGAAGTAGGGAATGCCACAGTCCAGAACAGCAAAGCTAAGTCACAATTGGACATGAAAAGGAATATGAATGAAGATGGAGAAGATTGACTTTAAGTAGACAGACTAGAGCTTTTAATGCCAGGTTGAATAGTATGTATTTTATCCTAGAGTCAGAGACTTTTTTTTTTTTACATCAGTATGAAATGGTCAAGTCCATGCCTCAGGAAAAAGATTTCTTTTTAGCCATGACAAGAATAGACAGGAAAGGAGCTTAAGGGTTCCAAGTGACCACTGAAATAATCAAGGTGGGAGATTCTGGGAGCCAAAAAGGCTGAAAAAAGCAGTAAAGCATTCTGGAATTTCCTGAGTCATTAGTTTGGACTATTCCTATAGTTGTATATCTGGATCCATCCACATCCTGCGTGATGCTATCCTTGACCTTCCCTCAATCATTCATAGGGAATTTATCTCTTGAACCAATCATAGAATCTTGGATAATCTAAACACACATGGGAGGGGGTTGTCTTAAGGGAAGAGAGCTTTTAATTCTCCCTTTTGCTTTGCTAAAAAAAAAATTTTTTTTTTTTTGGTAAATGCAAACAATCAACAGTATCACCCAATTTTTTTTAATCCCAGGGGATTGTGTGACTGTGAAGATAGTATAGTGAAAAAAGGATAATAATTGAAATCACGAGACCTGAGTTCAAATTCCAACTCTGATACTTATAATCTCTGTCAAGGCAAGTCGCATATCTATGGACTTTATATTATGTATAAAATTTACAGTCTTGGGTCATGGCACTCAATTATCTTCAATTTCCAAATATATGATCTCACCTTATTTAGAAAGTATGTTTCTAAAGTCTCTCTGTTTCCTTCACTTTGTTTTCATCAAGGATACCTTTAATGCGTGCATAGACCATACAGATTTTATGGTGGGCTTTTAATGACAAAATGTGAATTTAGTCTGAATATCAGCCTGCATGAGTGAGCAATCAGAACCAGAAGGTTGACCAGTAGAAGATTAATTTCTTCTGTGTACTGACTCATGTAATACATGATTGAAAATAACAGTAACATCAGATAATTTAGAAGAAAAAAATTAGTTGTCTATTTCTGAAATTAATATAACCAAATAGCTCAGTCCATGTCATAATAGCTCTGTGACTTCGAATGCTCAGAAAATCCTGGAGTCTGCAAAATATTTTACTTTGACGAACATCTCCACTCTGTCGTTACTGACAAGAACTTGGGTTTTAAAGAACTGGGGATGTTTAGCCTGAGGATAAGAAGACTCAGGTGGAAGGAGGAGGGTGCTGAGAACTGTCTTCAAATATATGAAGGGCTGTCACATGGAAATGGGATTAGACTTGTTCTGCTTGGCCCCAGAGGGCAGAACTAGGAGAGAGGGTTGGAAGCTACAAGGAGTCACATCTCAACCCAACACAAGGAAACATTTCTTAATCATTTCAGATATTCAGAAGTAGAATGGGCTGCCTGGGGGCAGTAGTGAGTTCCCCATCATTGGAGGTCTTCAAGAAGAAGACAGCTCAGGATCCTTTCATAAGGAATATTGTAGAGTAAATTCCTATTTCAGGCAGTGGTGGAAGTATATGGTCTCTCAGTTCCTGTCTGACTCTATGATTGCATTATCCTACCTTGTTTCCTATTCCAGTTCTTTCCACAATTATTTGTGTGAGGCAAAACAATTGACTTCCCCTCTTTGGCCCTCAGTTTCTTTATCTATAAAAAAGACACATGGTGATTAGATTTTATCTATATCTCTTCTGGTGTGATTTATTTTTATTTTTTTATTAAAAACCTTTACCTTCCATCTTAGAGCCAATCCTGTGTATTGGTTCCAAGGCAAAGAGCAGTAAAATCTAGGCAATGGGGATTAAGTGACTTGCCCAGGGTCATACTGCTAGAAAATGTCTGAAGTCACATTTGAATTCAGGACCTCCCATCTGCTGAGCCACCTAACTGACCCCTGTACAATGGTTTTATAAACCTATTTTACTGTATTATACCCTGAGGGGAGAGTGCCTTGGGTAATGGCAATTCTCAAATTGGTGGGAATGGATCATTCTATGTATAGGCCACTTGGGTACTCAGTATTTCCTCTTTTATGCATACTGGTTGGACATCTTACTCTTCATTGTAATTAGGATATGGGCTGAGATGGGCAAGGAGATAAAAAGAAGCAAATTCTTCAGTACAATTTTGTGTGACTGAAATGACTGAAATGTTTGGTGAAAAGGAAATAGAAACTAATGTCCAATGCAAGCTTCATGATTATTGATCATCTTCACTTGTCCCCCTTCTTTCCTTCAGGTTGGAGCTGGATTGAGGACATGATTCTGCATTTCCCAAAGTTAGAGTGTTCTTCCGAAGGAAGATACTGATGAATGAATTGAAGATATACAGATGGTGTGGAAGGATGGGAGAAGAATCCTTCACTAGGAGAAACTTAGAAACAGAAGGAATATTGGAGATTATCTAAGCTCATCCCCCTCATCCAATAGATGGGGAAACTGATACTTAATAAGAGTCTCCACTCTGGTGAGTACACAAAGTCACATACCTAGATGATAGAAGAGCTGAAACTAGAAGCCACTTCTTTAAGTAAATAAGATGCAATAAGTTAATGTATATAAAATACTTTGCACACTATAAATTACTATGCATGTGAAACCTCAAAGTTTCAACATTATTACTGCTCCTAAAAAAGAAAAGGCAGAATATAATTACCTTCCTTCCTTCCTTCCTTCCTTCCTTCCTTCTTTTATTCCTTCTTTTATTCCTTCCTTCCTTCCTTCTTTCCTTCCTTCCTTCCTTCCTTCCTTCCTTCCTTCCTTCCTTCCTTCCTTCTTTCCTTC
>NW_025389562.1:0-2552 GCF_016433145.1 Gracilinanus agilis | reverse complement strand
TGTCTCTCTCTGTCTCTCTGTCTCTTCTCTCTCTCTCCTCCTTTCTCCCTTTCTCTCCTCTTCCTCCTCCTCCTCCTCCTTCTCTCTCTCTCTCTCTCTCTCTCTCCTCCCCTCCCTCCCTCCCTTTCTCTCTGTCTCTGTCTCTGACTCTTTCTCTCTTCCCATCCCTCTCTCCCTCTCTCTCTCTCACCCAGGCTTCCAAAAAAATCTCGGGTATTTTGTGTGCTGTTGTTTAGGGGAGACTCTGGAGAGAATTCTGACCCAAGGCTGCATACCTGCATGATGGTGCTTTGAAGAGGAGAGACTTTTTTTTTTTTTTCTCTTCAAGAGGACAAACTTGGAGCTGGAGTCTCTTCAGGCCTGACTCCTAACTTGCCTTCCTGGAGAATTCCTCCTTGGGTGAGAGCTGAGCCTCTTTCTTGGTGGAGCCGTGATCTCCTTTCACTCTTATCTAAACTAGCTCATTCACTAGGTACCTTTCTGATGTGTTCCCTTCTGGACAGCGCCTCTCATTTGTGTCTGTTATTTGCTTGGCTAAAGCCAAGACTCCCTGTTCACCGTTTCTGGTGGTCTTTCTCTAACTGGTATTTGGTGGAAAGGAGTCAAGCTGACCAGTGGAAGCCAAGGAGCTGGCAAGGCGTTTTTTGTTAGAAACCAGGACCATTCCCCTGGGCCAGCAATAGGCAGAGGGGCAGACAGAGATCATTTTAGTTCTGTAGCCTCAGAAGAAAGAGCATCCACCTTTTCTTGTGAGCAAGGTTCCAGAGACATCTAGCAATGCCTTTCATAAATCACTTGGGCAAATATAGGACATCTGGAGGAGGACCAAAATGGCTTCATTACGTTGGGTTTGATGTGTAATACGCTCAGTTGTGGCTGTGTGTCTGGCACATACATATAAAATATGTATATATTATGTATTATATAGATACATTGTACCTATATAAAAATAACAGGACAGCTGGCAGGGTACAGTGGATAGAACACTGAGCTTGGAATCAGAAAACTCATCTTTATAAGTTCAAATCCAGCCTCAGACACTTACTAGCTGTGTGACCCTGGGCAAGTCACTTCACCCTGTCTGCCTCACTTTCCTCATCTGTCAAATGAGCTGGAGAAGGAAATGGCAAACTCTTCTAGGATCTCAACCAAGAAAACTCCAAATGGGGTCACAAAGTTGGATGTGATTGAAATGACTGAACAACAAATATACATATCTTCCGTGGGCACACTCACACCTTACATACACTGGAGTAACAATATACTCTGAGTTCATTTTTGTACCTTTTGGATTTGTTTTCTCATGGACACTTAAAAATATTTTAATGTTCTTTTTTTTTGCTCTCAGTGACTATCCCTAACTCCTTTTCTCCCCCCACCCCAAAGAGAAGTGCTCCCTTGTAACAAATTTAAATAATGGAAGAATTCTCAGAGTTGCTTGGATAAGGGAGTGGGTAGGAAACGCTGGAAGAATTTAAGTTGTTCCTTGAGTTATTATTAATAGAAAGCAAAAAGGAATTATGAACTAAGATATATGAAAATACAAGGCTCCAAAAGGCAAAAGTCTATACCTTGAGAATAACTGTGTTAATAATGAGTTCTGGGGGCAACTGGGTGGCTCAGTGGATTAAGAGCCAGGCCCAGAGACAGGAGGTCCTGGGTTCAAATTTGACCTCAGACTCTTCCTAGCTGTGTGACCCTGGGCAAGTCTCTCAACCCCCATTGCCTAGCCCTTACCACTCTTCTGCCTTAGAGGTTCAGAAGGTTAAGTGTTTAAAAAAACACAACACAATGAGTTCGAATGTATAAATAAATCCCTTTTCTTCTGCTTAGTGATTTTTCAGTCATGTCCAACTCTTTGTGGCCCCATTTGGTTTTTCTTGGCAGATATTGGAGTGCTGGGCCATTTCCTTCTCCAGCTCATTTTATGAATGAGGAAACTGAGGCAGACAGGGTTAAGTGTCTTGCCCAGGATCACTCAAATAGTAAATGTCTGAGGCCAGATTTGCAGAGGAGTCTTCTTGACTCCAGACTTGGCACTCTATCCTCTTCATTGCCTAGCTTTTCCTACTAATAACTTAAGGAAAGATTTAAATTATAAGATGATTATTCACTTAAAAGAGTGGCTAGAAGGTTGGACCAGGAGTCAGAAGGACCTGGATTCAAATCCTGCTCATCAATATAACTAGCTCCCAAGATGATCAGGGAAAAGGGAAAAGAACCTATATATTCTAAAATATTCATAGCAGTGCTCTTTGTGGTGGCAAAGGAATGGAAACCGAGGAGATGCCCATCGATAGGGGAATGGCTGAACAAGTTGTGGCTGATGATTTTAATGGAATATTACTGTGTCAGAAGAAATGATGAGCAGGTTAATTTTTTGTACAAACAGAACCTTTCCCATTAAAAAAAAATCTCTTTGAAATACAAACCCAGTAATGGTATTACTAGATCAAATGACATGCCTTTGTTTAGAGCCCTTTGGGCATAATTCCAAATTGAGGTTAATTTTTTAAAAAGTATGAAAAGACCTACATGAAATTATGAAAATG
>NW_025389561.1:0-12161 GCF_016433145.1 Gracilinanus agilis | reverse complement strand
TGTGTGTGTGTGTGTGTGTGTGTGTATAATTGGGCAAAAGATGGCCCAACATCTATTGGTTTGCCCAGTATTATCTTTCTTTGGTGAGAGAATTAAGGAAGTATATGACATGGTTTCTAAGCTGAGTGGCCCTAAAGTCAAATTTTCAGGATCAGCAGTTGGAGAGAGGTAGAAATATTGAGCAGGACTTTAAAAGATGGAATTTGGATTTGACAGGAAGGGGGAAGACTCTGTTTTTCTAAGACTTGTGGGGCTCTTAGAGTGGTGAGGATTTATTGGAAGCCCTCTCTGGCCTAGTTGAAAACTAAATTTAAGATGTCTCTAGGGTAGGGAGGAAAATAATTCTGCTGGGAACTGGCCCCAGGATGATGGGTATTGGGGGGGGGAGGGTTTATGGGAAGGGTAGATGGAGAACCAAATCCTGCTGCCCTTCCACAAATTCCTTCCTTACTCATTGAACCCCAGGATGAATACAAGCCAGATAAAGACCTGTCAGAGGTGGACCTGAAGAATGCTATTCGTGTCCATCATGCACTGGCCACCAGAGCCTTGGACTATAGCAAGAAGTCTAATGTATTGAAGCTAAAGACAGCTGACTGGAGGGTATTTCTCTTCCAAGCACCGTGAGTACCCTTATTTGGCATTTGGCATACCCTCTGACAACAGAGATGCCTAAGAGAGGAGGAAAGGGCTAGAAAGCATAGGCATGGATCTATGTGTTAGCAACCTTGGGAACACAGCTCAGTCTCACATAATCCTTAGAGATTTTTTATGTTTAAGACTTCAGACAGCCCAGCCCAGGGCACATCATTTTCTTTAGAAAACAACGCCAAAACTTTATTAATTTTTTTAAAAACTAAGGATATTCGGGGGCAGCTGGGTAGCTCAGTGGAATGAGAGTCAGGCCTAGAAATGGGAGGTCCTAGGTTCAAATCTGGCCTCAGCCACTTCTCAGCTGTGTGACCCTGGGCAAGTCACTTGACCCCCATTGCCTACCCTTACCACTCTTCTGCCTTGGAGCCAATACACAGTATTGACTCCAAGATGGAAGGTAAGGGTTTAAAAAAAAATAAGGATATCCCTTCCTCTTGACCTCCCCAACAAAGAACCTTCCCATGTAACAAAGAAGTTTAAGTAAAACAAATCAAGATGATGTTCAGTTGTGTCTGACTCATTGTGATCCCATTTGGGATTTTATTGATACTGGAGTGGTTTGCCATTTCCTTCTCCAGCTCATTTTATTGGTGAGGAAACTGAGGCAAATAGGATTAAGTGACTTCCCTAGGATTACACAACTAGTAAGTGTCTGAGGCCAGATTTGAACTCGGGAAGATGAGTCTTCGGACTCCAGGCCCAGCACTGCACTACCTAGCTGCTAACCAAGACATTAGCCATGTCTGATAATGTGTGTTCCAACTTGCAACTCCAATATACCACCTTTCTCCTAAGAAACAGAAGGTGTGTTTCAGGGCCAGTTTTCTGGGGTCAAGCCTGGTCACTGCATTGCTCATAGTCCTAATGTCTCTGAATGCTATTTTCTTTTGCATTCTTGCAGTCATCGTTCTCTTTCCTTTTATTTCATTTGGTATCAGTCCTTTTGGGCCTTTCCATGTTTCTCTGAAATCTTTCTTAGTCTTGGTTTCTTAATACTCCTAATATACTCTGTGAAGTCCTCTTTGAAACAAAGGACAAATAATAATAATAATAATAATAATAACAAAGGAGATAGGTGATGTGTGGGGTAATGGAAAGAGAATTGGCACTGTTGCCCAGAAGACCTGGGAGGAGTACCCATCTCTGATATTACTGGTTATGTATTCTTGGGTAAGTGACAGTGCCCCAAACAACTCTTCTGAGTCTATTAATTGCAGAGGAAGGGCCAGCCTGCATTGTTAGAGGTTCCTTATCTAGGAATTCCCTGTCCCAATGAAGTTATAGAATCAGTCCCTCATCTATTACAGATTTACCCATTCCCTAATTGATATGAGAACTTGATTTATTTCTATTTTTTTTTTGCTCCCAAAATGCGCGCGCGCGCGCGCACACACACACACACACACACACACACACACACACACACACACACCAGGAAACCCTGGCACCCAGACAATGCCCTACAGGAACCAGACTCCTCAGAGAAGTTCTATTCTCTGCCTCAAAAGAGGCACTGAATTCTCTCTGTCTCTCTTTTGCCAATATACACAATGGGCTAGTAAACATACGCACAAAAGCCTTTCCTTTCTCTGCTTATAGAAGCTGCCAGTAAGTAATCTCAGAGTGGAAGAGAACTTGGTGCCCTCAGTAGGTCACCTGTGGCCCAATATGTTCATGCCCTAGTGGCAGCCAACCTCCTCTTACAGATTAACAGCTGTATTTTGGGGGTAAATGTTTAATAAATGGCTCTCTGAAAAATACCAAGGACGTACTTTCAAGTAATCTGCATTAACATTTTTTTCCTGTCACTTTCTTAACTCTGGACAACCAACAAAAATAAATCAAGGCTTGTTTATAGTGTTAGCTGATTTCTGAGATGCTAATGCTCACACTGAAAATTTAACAGTCCATCCCTTCATCTCATCCCTGTGTACCAGGGCCCAGCCCAAAAGATGGGGTGGGAAGGGTACTTTTGAGCCCAGTTTGCTCCAGTTTCCTCCTCTCTTCTCTTCTCCCTTCCTCCCCCATGACCTCAGCTGTAAGTGAAAAAATTCACTCCTTTTCTCCCTGCACTGCAACAACATCAGAATGGGTTTTTTCATTTTGGGTGGCTGAAGCTGATAGAGCCCTCCAGGTGTTGAAAAGTGGGTGATTGGTTCTTGGGGCATTGTTCAAGCCATTGAAAAGTTACTTGTAAACCACTGATTTGGAGACTGTCAGAGCTGTAAGGGCCTGGTCGAATCCCTTTGCTTTACAGAGGAGGGAGCAGATCCAGAGGCAGAAGCAACTTGTCCAAGGTCACAGGTGACTTAGTGATAGAATAATGAGACGATGAACTCAATTCTCTCCCCTCCTGCTCCAGGGATTTTTCCTTTCTGCCACCTCTGGTCTTTATCAATCATACTATACTTTTAAGTACAGAGTAGCTGGTGAATCCATTCTGTAAAATAAAGCATGCTCTATTTACAAGGATCGAATCTGGATTTCCATAGCAAGTTTGCTAGGAATTAGGGCCACACACACAGATATGTGTATGTATATGTATGAAATACATATGTAGAACATACATACACCCACATATGTATGATATAATTAAGTTGTTGGGGATCCCAGAGTTTAGCTGGGATAGGTTCTGAAGCTGAGCCATGCCAGGTCTTGCATGAGGAAGTCCTGCTAAGTCTTGGGTCCCATACTGCTCAGATGGTGCCAGAGAGCTGTGATCAAGTGGTACCTTTTTCCCGTCCTAGAAGCAAGGAGGAGATGCTTTCCTGGATCCTTCGAATCAACCTGGTGGCTGCCATTTTCTCTGCCCCTGCCTTCCCAGCTGCTATCTGCTCAATGAAGAAGTTCTGTAGGCCTCTTCTGCCTTCCTCTACCACACGCCTGTGCCAGGTAAGGACCAAAGTCTTCCCCATCCCAGGGATCTCTCCTTTTACTCCCCAACAGAATTCTAGAGGCATAGAATGCCAGGGCTGGAAAGGGACCTTGAAGGTCAGTCACCTCGGTGAGACCTCTTCATTTTCCAGATAAGAGAATTGAGGTACATGGACATGTCTTGCCCGAAGTCACACACTGCATTAGTGGCAGAGCTAGGACTGAGACCCAGATCTCCTGACTTAGTATTACTCTACTAAGGTGCATCTACTACATGCACTGGCCTTTGCTGGCTTCTGTGGGCAAGGTGGGTCTTGTCCTTCAAGATCCAAGGGCTGAGACTAAAATCTATACGTAGCAAAATTACAGCACGATCCAACAGCAAAGTAGAATTTGAACTGCTACCAGACCAGTTCCTATGGGAGGAAGGTCTTGGTAGTTCCTGGAGGTAGGTTAGGGGTATGTGAGGGCATTCCTATTATCCTGGGTCTGGGGGCTGGCGAAGAAAATATTGCACGCTATAGTCTAATCCCAGGGAGAAGAGGTAAACTGTTGACATCCTGCGTTCTGGGTCCTTCTGCCTGTTCTAGGCCACAGGATTTACAAGGAAGACGACGTAATCTCCTTGGGCGGCCGTCCAGACTGGTTAGGGGTTGGGAAATCTTTGAGCTCATGACTTTGATTCTAATCTGCCCGCTTTTTTCCAATGTGACCTGGGCATTCCTGCCCTCTGGGGGAGGGAGTTCAGCAAACACTAGCTCCTCAGGCCCACTGATCTAATTGGATCTGGCTTGACACTGCCTATTTATTGATGCACATGACATCAGGGTCTGGCTGTGTCAGGGGGAGGTTTTCTTTGCGTGTGGATGCCAGTGGGTATGCATGTATGTGTTGTAAGTGTGTGCTTATGTCCATACAAAGTTTGCATGTGCGTGTCAGCTGAATTCCTTTGAAAATCCAAGTTGCCACCGGGAAAAAGGAGGGATTGTAAGGGTGACCCTTAGACCCTATTCTTCCCATTCTGGGCATGGGTGGAGGGTACCTGGTCTGACAGCCTGAAAAAACCAGCAAGCCATTGGCCCTCACTGCTCCTCTTCCCCTCTGGCCAGAGAGCTGTCACCATTAGCACTAAAGCTCAGGGAAGATGGACTTTGCTTCATGGGAATGGTAGCATCACCTCAAGCCTTAGCTAGAGCTTCAGGAAACCTGAGTTTTGGGTCTAGTTCTGCCACTTGAGAATCATGGGCAAGTCTCTCACTGGGCATCAGTTTCCCTATCTGTGAAATGGGAGCAACATCCCTGAGCTGATGCTGTAAGGCAACAATGCTTGGTTATGGGGGTCCTTCTGCAGGAAGAACAGCTGAGGTCCCATGAAAACAAGATGAGGCAGATCATGGCAGAGCTCACAGAGCACAGGATGCACCCGGCTGAGAAAAATGTCAAATCAAAGGAGGCTGAGGAGTACCGGTTGAAGGAGCACTATCTAACATTCGAGGTGTGGACCTGGGGTGGAGGGAACTGGAGGGAGGAAATGTTTGGGCTTTTGGGTTCAATCCTCAGCTCCGCAAAGACCCCAGGGGCAGAGCTGGAGCCTGAGAAGGCTAGTTTCCTCAGCATTTCTAAGGCACTAATGATCCCTAATCCATTCTTGGGGCTAGACAGCTTTTTTGGGCATGTATTGGGTCTTTCTCTAGCCTCATGCCAGGTCCTTCTCTTTGTCAATGGTCTCCAAATTATTCTTTCTGTAGATTATTTGTTTGTTGTTGTTAGCATAGTGCTTCTCCCATTAGACAGTGAGCTTCTTGAGAACAGAGCCACCCCTCCCTCCCTTTTTTCTTTGTATCTTTAGCACCTAGAATAGTTCCTGGCACACAGGAGGCACTTAATAAATGCTTTTTTGAAGGGCAGCTAGGTGGCTAGTAGAGAGAGAGAGAGAGCCAGAACTGGAGAGAGGAGGAGGGAGGGTTTTGGGTTTTAAGTTTAAATATGGCCTTAGATAATTCCTAGCTGTGTGATCCTGGACAAGTCACTTACCTCCAATTACCTAGCCCTTACTTCTGCCATAGGACCAATACCTAGTATAGATCCTAAGGCAGAAGGTAAGTATTTAAAATAAATGCTCATTGACCGACTGACCTACAGAAGAAGGAACTTTGTGGTCCTTTTGACATTAGTGGAAATATAGAAACAAGATTTGGGGAAGGGAGCTGAAACTGTTAGAAGGAATCCAGTCAGGCAGACAATAAGTCTTTATCAGGTACTAAGTTTCCTCAAGGAGCCTACCTTCTAATGGGGGAGAAAACATGCGAAACATTCTTTGTTCAAGATGGGCCACATGACAGAGAGAGCTGGAGGCTGGGACTTGGCTCTGAGATCTCCAGGGCCCAGAGTGAGAGGGGACAGAGATTCTGCTGGTATCTAAGCAAATACAGATTTTCCAACTAGGTCAAAGTAATAAGGCTAATTGGAAGACCATCTCTTCTGGTTATGCTATTCCCTTAGTGTCTCGTTTTTTGTTTTTTTTTTAGCCCCTGCCTTCTATCATAGAATCAATACTAAGTATCCATTTCAAGGCAGAAGGGCAGTAAGGGTTAAGCAATTGGAATTCAGTGACTTGCCCAAGGGACACACACAGCAAGAAGTAGTTTGAGGTCATATTTGAACCCAGAACCTCCCATCTCCATGCCTGGCTCTCTATTCACTGAGCTACTTAGCTGCTCCTTCTCATTTGTTCTTTAAAATAACTTGTAACAGTGGGTGAGTGGGAGGGAATCCCCTGGTATTCCCAAGGAAATTCTGTGAGAACCCTCCCTAGATTGGACTTAGCATCTATAGACCCACATCAATAGATTTTGGCCACAGTCCCAAGCCCATACAAGGGTTATTATCCCATTTTACAGATGAAGAAAAGCTTAGAGAGAAGTAGCTTTCATAATGTAGAATAGAATTTTTAGTGATACAGTTGAATTTATTTGTTGTTTATTGACCCCCATCTCCTTAGCTGTCCTGTATGCCACTTACCTCCTTCCCTTCTCCTCCTAGAAAAGCCGCTATGAGACATACATACATCTCCTGTGTGTGAAGATTGAAGTGGGTTCAGATGACCTGGAGCAGATTGAGGCTAGGCTGGCCACAGTTGAGGCTGAGGACCTCTCATTGAGGAAGACACACTCCAGCCCATCCCTCAGTCAGGGCCACGGATCTACAGGAGGTGGCCTGATACAAAGGGATGTCACAGAACCCAGAACTTAACTGGGAGATGTGTGGACAGGCCACAGAAGCAGGGCTTCTGCTGAACTGCCCCATGGAGGTCAGTGAGCACAGTTCTGCCCTGGAGCCCTCATGGACTGAAATATCCCGGTGGGCAAGCCAAAGGGCTCTGGGTGGGGTCAGTGCCCAGGAGGCTGAGAAGCTGTCATTGTCAAGGTGTTGATCCTCTTTCCCTACTCTAGAGATGTCAGCATCTCTAGGGCCTCAACTCTCTCCGAGCCCTCCCAGAGAACTCCCTATTGGGACCCTCCATTCTCACAGTTTACTTATTGTGATGGGAATTTGCATCCCTGCCATAAAGTTCATGATTTGGGAGCAAGGGACACTGGTTCTTTCCAGGCGCCCTTGCCCTCAACTCTTCTCACTGGATTTCTTCCTCTTCTCCCCACCTCAGCCCAATTCCCAGCCCCTTTCATTGTGGGTGGATCTCATCAAATCAAAGATTTGTCTTTGATCTGTCGTCCCGCCTTCCCTTCCCAAAATGCAGCCCTTTCCCTTCAAAACCTCACCTCAAAACATTCCACCCACCCGCTGCAGCAGAGGAGGCCCCCTCAGAGCCTCCCATTCCACTTCTATTGCAATAATCCAGGCCCAGTGATGTTCCTCTCACAGTGTCAAGCTGTCCCTGTTTTCATGCCTGTGATTATTGTTCTGTCCATTGAGCTAAGAAACACTATGGCCTTCACACACACACACACACACACACACACACACACACACACACACGGAAAAATGATTTTCTAATGAGGTAGGAGAAAGAGGAGGAAAAAGAAACAAAAACACCTGCTAGAAACCCTTTTTTACAAGGATCTACCTGTTATAGTATCCCCCAAATATGTCCAAAGGCCTAGGGCTCAGTGTCTCCTCAGTGGTCCTGGCACCTCAAGGGAGAGAGGAGGGATGCTGGGACTATCCCTTGTTTGTTCCTGAGGCTGCTCTGGCTTTAGCTGTGACACGTACTGCTTGACTGTCCATGCTGTGGAAATAAATAGACAGAGCCCACGTGTGTGTGTGTGTCTATGTGGCTGAGGCTACTGCTCAGTATGCCCCATGGGATGGAGAGGTGGGAGTGGGAAGAAGGGTGGAGGGAAGAGAGGAGGGGATTTTTAATGCTGCTCTGTATTATCCTTGTTCTGCTCAGATCTCTGGGTCTCTGGGTGTTGTGGAAAAGTATCTGAGCAGGTCAGGAAATCAAATTACTCCCTTGATCACATTAACTGGGAATGGGAGGAGGGGGGGAGGGTTGGTAAGGAGGAATAGGCCTTTCTTCTTGAGAGAAGAAGATGCCATGGTACATATTTCACTGCAAAGACTGCTTCTTTCATAGATGTTAGAACTAGAAATGACTGAGTTCACCTGTCTCGTCTTACAAATGAAGAAAACTGAGGCCCAGAGAGGGCAAAATGAGTGGCTTTTCCAAAGTCACCACGGCTAGCAAATGGCAGTCTAGGCATTGCATTCAAATGTTATGGCTAGAGTCCAAACTCGAATAAGAAAGGCCTGGCGAACATTCAGTCTCAGAAAAAAACAAAACAAAAAAGAAATTTGCAACATATGTGATCACTAAATTAGCACTCTTCTGAAGACCTGCAATTATTAGCACCTCAAGTGGGTGGGTGATAGCTGCTCTCTAAGTTCAGTTTAATGAGCAAGCCCTTTCTCTGGTTTGGTGGGGTTGTTGGGGGTTTTTTTGTGGGGGGGGGGCAGGGGGGCAACAGACTAATAATAAAATCTGGCTCGTGTTAAAATAAAGCAGATATTGGACTCCATTCAGCTGAAGCATATGTATTAACTGTAGAAGGAAAGAGAATGAAGTCCTGCGACTTTCCCAGCCCATCAATGTTTCTGTACTCGCGTGCGTGCGTGCGTGCGTGCGTGCGTGCGTGTGTGTGTATGTGTGTGTAGAAAGTGTAAGCTTTTAGTTTGGGACTCTGAAGTCACCCAGATGATTCTGGTGAGTAATCTGTGCTCAGGAACTGGCCAGGCTATCCCCAACTTAACCTAATTGAGAAGTTACATTTGGGAAACAACATAGTATCTCCAAAGTCCTTTAGGATCCCTTCTGTTAGTGTTGATAGCAAAGTTTTGGGGGTAATATAATAGCCAACATTTAAATAGTGTGGCAAAGTTTGCCTTACTTCATGTGTTAATTCATCTTTGTAGCAACATGGAGGGAGGTGCTATTATTATCCCCATTGGAGGATAGATGAGGAAACTGAAGCTCAGAGAGTTAAGTGACTTGTCCAGGGCCACCAGAAGTATCTGAGGCAGGATTTGAATTCGGGTCTTCCTGATTCAAAGTCCTGTGTTCTAGCTATTGTACTACCTGGCTGCCTCAGTATGATGCTATATGAGTGGGATATACCTTATGAACATGAATATCCACTGCAGGTTAAGAGAGTGAACTGGACAGATGTGTTTCTTCATACAAATCAGTGACCTTTGCCAGTAGGCTGCCCTAGGGATGCTTGGGGTTAGTGACAGTCGCATGCCTAGGGCAACAGTAGATCCCCCATAGCCAGTAGATGGACAAGCTAGAGATGCTGCCCAGTGGTAGTAGCTCTTAGGATGGTAGAGAGGAAATCAAAAGGGGAAGAAAAGTCCTAGATGGTGGAGTAGTATCCATCCCCTTGTTGGGAATTGGCATTGGAGACTGACCACTGAGATGTCTCATTTTAAATATTCATGAATGCCCTGGAGTTGCACATTGGCCTGAGGAGAGAGGACCTAAAAATAAACAGAGTGGGAGGAATGTTGAGCTTTGCAGGGAGAATCTCAGAGATGTGGCATTGTGGAAGCAAGGTCTGGGAGATCTTGGATATGGGAGGGTGGAACATAAGACAACTTCTGTCTAGAGCAGCAGCAACAAAGGCCTCCCCTCAGCTTCCCACACTTCCTAGCTGTGTAGCTGTGGACACAAGTCACAGAGCTTCTCTGCTGTGCTTCAGTTTCCTTATTTGTCAAATAGGGATGATAGGGCCTCCTTCCCTATAGGGTTGCTGTGAATACCAATTGAAGGGGGGCCATCTAGGGGCTCAGTGAATTGAAAGTCAGTCCTAGAGATGCAAAGTCTGAGGTTCAAATCTGGCCTTAGATACTTCTTAGCTGTGTGACCCTGGGCAAGTCCTCCCATTACCTAGCCCTTACTGTTTTTCTGCCTTGGAACAGTATTGATTCTAAGACAGAAAGTAAGGGTTTACAAAAAATAGTGAGTTAACGTATATAAAGCACTTTGCAAACCTGGCAGCGCTATATTATTCCTGTAACTTTACTCTCAACACTAACAGAAGAGAAGAGGGGAGGAGTTCACTGTATTTAGGCCCCTTCCTCCCAATTCCCCATTAATGAAAAGACTTAGTTTCTTTTAATGAGACAAAAGCAAAGAATGGGTATAGTAGTGGGTGGAACTATCAGCAGTGACCAAGAAAGAGCAGAGATCTAAGCACAAAGAAAATGGCAAATTGATCAAGTCCTTGGCATATCCCACCCCCAGAAATGGTTGTATTCTTTGGGAATCTGTGATATAAGGAAAGAGCACTGACTGGAGCTGTAGGACTCAGGATCAAATCTCCCCTCTGATGCTAACTTCCTTTGGGAGCTTGGGCAAGACACAACCTTTCTGGGCAATGGTTTCCTTATAAAATGACATCGGTTGGACAAGATGGCCTCTTGAGGTCCCTCCTGGACTATGAATGCCTCTTGTACTTACATATCTGTAGCAATTCCTGCTAGCTCTTGAGTGGCAGATCTTTGCTATAAAGACACATCATCTGATATAAACTTCAAAAGTCACTAGCAAGCTAAGGGGGCATTGAAGCACATGAATGGAGTCAAAGGATCACAGCATATCACAGATGTTAAATGGCAAAGGATCTTAGAGGCCTTTTAGTTCAACCTTCTCATTTTATAAAGAAACTGAGCACCTGAGAGATTAACTAACTTGCCCAAGGCCACATAGGGAGTATTAGAGATTAAAAAAAAAAACCAAAAAAACCAACAAACCCAAACCCTTACCCTCCTAGTACCAGTTCCAAAGCAGAAGAGTGATAAGGGCTAGGCAATGAAGGCTAAGTGACTTGTCCAGGGTCACACATGGAGGAAGTATCGGAGATCAGATTTGACCAAGCACCTCCAGTTTCTAGGCCTGGCTCTCAATCCACTGAGCCACACAGCTGCCTGAGAGGTCATATTTTTGAACCCAAGTTCTCTGACTCCAAAGCCTATGCTCTTTTCACTGTAGTGCTAATTGAAAAGATGAGGTGTGGCTTAATGGATGGAGGTCATTTGTGGGATACACACAATATTTAAAAGAGCCACAGAAAGTCAGACATGACTAAAATGACCAAACAAGAAACCCAGGTATTTTTCAATAAGAGTAGTCAGATAAGGACAGAGATAGAGTCATGGAGTTGTCCGTCAGTTTGTTGCCATTACAGTGGTTATTGGGCGATTTCCTCAGCTTTCCCAACCATGAAACCAAGTGAGGCCACCTTGCCTTTTCCCCTGTATTGAGGGAACCCAGGCTATACATGGCATATATACAAGCTGGCCTTCATAAATGAAGAAAGTTAATCCATTGGTCAGTTATATACTTATGCCCTGGTATAGGACTATGAGAAACCTAGGAAGTCTCAAACTTCGAATAATGGAACTAGGGTGGGAGCTAGTATATCATTTTACATAGGTCAGGTAGAATCAGGCCTTGAATTAAGGACTCCTGGCTTCAGCCTAATGATTTTCTGTGTTATATCTTGCCACCTTGAAGGCTGTACTTTGGAGGGAAGAGAGCTGAATCTGGGGCAGAAATCTGCCTCCTCTGTGTTCGTAATCCGAGACAGAAATAGGAGCTGCAGCAGATTGGTACTGGTCCTTGTAGATGTTTAGGTAGAGGGGAGAAGGGGGACCGGGAGAGTGCTGGGGGGATAGGGCTGAAATAGACCCACAAATTGTAGGGTCACCAATAGTACTGTGGAGGTAGTCCCAGAAGGACCAGCTCTGCAGGACATTTTGCATGGCCACAATGGGACTGTACCCCCGGGAAGCCTTGGATGCCAGAGCACCAATCCTACTACCCCTTCTTCCACTCCTCCCCCCAATGCCAGAAAGTCTCCCTTCATCTTTGTCCCTACAATCCATCCTGGGAAGCATTCCATGCTCTCCGGGCCCAAGTTGCAAGTGGAGGGATCTGCGTCAGTACTTTGGCCCTGTTTCTCTGCACCACAAGGGACATCTTGTAAATACCTTCTTACCCAGGCTGTTGCCAAAGAAGCAGGCACTGGCAGCAGGGGTGGGAGTGGGGGGAAAGCAGAGAGTGGCCCACTGGAGAGTGAGAGAGAGAGAGAGAGAGAGAGAGAGAGAGAGAG
>NW_025389560.1:0-1088 GCF_016433145.1 Gracilinanus agilis | reverse complement strand
AGGTGTTCTATGAATCCTTTCAATGTCTATATTGCCCTCTTGTTGTAGGACTTCAGGGCAATTTTGCTGAATTATTTCTGTTAGTATAGAGTCCAGGTTTTTATTAATTTCTGGTTTTTCTGGAAGACCAATTATTCTCAAATTGTCTCTTCTAGACCGGTTTTCTTGGTCTGTCACTCTCTCATTGAGATATTTCATGTTTCCTTCTATTTTTTCAGTCTTTTGGCTTTGTTTTATTTGTTCTTGTTGTCTTGAGAGATCATTAGTTTCTACTTGCTCAATTCTAGCCTTTAGGGATTGATTTTCGGCTATAATGTTTTGGTTATCGGCCATAATCTTCTGGTAATCGGCCATAATCTTTTGGTTTTCGGCCATAATCTTCTTGTTTTCGGCCATAATCTTCTGGTATTCCTTTTCAATCTGGTCATTTCTTGTGTTCAATTTGCTTATCAGTTCATTTGGTTTCTGAGCCTCACTTTCCAGTTGCAAGATTCTACCTTTTAAGCTGTTATTTTCTTGCTAGATCTCTTCCATTTTCCTCAGAATCTCAGATTTGAACTCTTCCATAGCTTGTGAGGAGTTTTCCTTATTTGGGGAGGGTCTGGATGGTTGTTTGTTCTCCTCCTCTGTTTGCTCGGTTGTCTGGATTTTCTCTGTGTAGAAGCTGTCGAGTGTTAAAGACTTCTTTTTTTTGTTATTATTCTTTCTCTTCTGAATTTCCTGTAACTGATTGGCCATCATTAGCCCAGCAGCTTCTCAGGTTTATCCTCGCTCTCTGTGTCTGTCTGAGATCTATTGGCTCCTGAGGTCTGAGTTCTAGTTTTTTCCAAGGTCAAGCCCCCTGGTGGGCCCTCTTGCTTGATCCTCTGCTGGAGGTTTCTTTACAAGTCTCAGGGCGCTGCTTCCACAGTCGTATACCCGTCTGCACTGGTTCCCCACTTAGGCTTTAGTTCCTGGCTGTGTTTGCCTCCACCCAAGCCTCTGCTCAGCGGGCACCCACGCCTCTGCTCAGCCGGCACCCACGCCTCTGCTCAGCGGGCGCGCGACCCGCGTCCACTCCCTGCTCCCGCGCGCTCAGATTTCGCGTG
>NW_025389559.1:0-1843 GCF_016433145.1 Gracilinanus agilis | reverse complement strand
TCTCCCTGGGTAAGGACCCCTTTCCCTGGTGATTCTGAATCTACCCCGAAAAGAGTATCTTCATTCCCTCCCCAGTGTGGGAGGTTTCTAGCACTGATCAGGTATCAGTAAGGCCAGTATTCTGGTCCCTTGTTTTCTAGAGCCAGTTATTCCTGTTTTCTGGTATTCCTGTAAAATGTCTTTGCAGTGTTGATATTGAGCTGGGGGTTTCCTTTATTGTTCCTGAAGGCGTCTCTCACTGCTTCTGGGGATCTTCAGGTCAGAAAATCAAACAACTGTTGAAGAATCTCAGACTGAAGAAGTGATCTCAGGGGTTCCAGCTACTCTGACTTTGACCTGAGCATGAATTTTGTCTGCCAAATTTCTGAAACCTGCTCATGCAGTTTTTCTTTGAAGATGGTCTGTGGAGATTTCTTTATCATCTCAGATAATCTGATAAGAACAGTTTAGTTGATAAGGAAGTAAAGGACAGGGAAGATCTTTTCCTCAGCCCATGCTTCCAGCTCTGGCTCCAGGAGCATAGAGTTTATGATATATATTTCAAGACTCATTTCACACAAAGAACCCCCTGAAACTTTGCAGATGCGCAGAAGTTACAAATTATGTCATATCAAAACACAAAAAGTCTCATTGGCTTCAGGACAGACAAAGGCCAAGGCTGAATTTTGACTGGGTTCTTATCAGAAAGCCAAGTTGGGAGTATTTTTCTCAGGGTTGAATTGCTAAGGTTTTGGCCTTGGCTGTAGCTGCATTCCTGGCCAAAGGGGAACAGTGTTAACCTTTTAAATTCAAGTTTGCTAGGAACTTAAAGCTTTTCAACAAGGCCACAATACTTTTCAACAAGAAATCACAAGGATCACAAAAGGGGTCAAAAGAGGAGTTTCAGATTTTTATCTATTCTCTTATTGGCTTCCCACAATGGACAGTGAAGGGAACCCCCTACTACCTGAAATAGCCCCTTCCTCTTTGGGTTCTTGTAGTCTTTGGAGTGTTCTTTCTTGATAATTTTGATAATTAAATTGTAGCTCACTGCTCCTAGTCTTATTCTCAGAAGCTGAGTATAGCAAGTCTGTCTCTGTTCCTCCTTCATACATCCCACAAATTCCAGTAGGGAAAGAAAAGACATAACCATGTCTATATACCTATATTCTATGTGAGGCACTATGTTAAAAAACTTCCTTTTAAAATATTATCTAATTTAATTCTCACAACAACCATGTGAACTAGATGAGATTCATCCTCATTTTATAATTCAGGAAACAGGCAAACAGAGGACAAATGAGTTGCCTAAGACACTTAGCCAGTAGGTATTTGAGAATGGATTTGAACTCAGGACTTTTAGAATCCATGTCCAAGCCATTCTCCACTACACTATGTGTTGTTTATTAATTTCTAGATCATAGAATTTATGCAGTCAACCTGTCCTTCTGTGAAGGCAGTGGAGAAAAGAGAATTTTCTTATCCCAATTTAGTTTCCCAATTATGTCCTTCCCATCCTTCACCAAAGCTCCCAATGCTCAATACCATGGAAATGATTCTTTTTTTTTTTTTTTTTTTTTTTTAATTTTAAACCCTTAACTTCTGTGTATTGACTTATAGGTGGAAGATTGGTAAGGGTAGGCAATGGGGATCAAGTGACTTGCCCAGGGTCACACAGCTGGGAAGTGTCTGAGGCCGGATTTGAACCTAGGACCTCCTGTCTCTAGGCGTGGCTCTCAATCCACTGAGCTACCCAGGTGCCCCCAATGGAAATGATTCTTGAGGACTCCTGGGGACCATCTTGTGACCTGTCTTACATGCTCCCTTTCCCTAAAGAGAAGAAATGACAAGTGTCTTTCTGTCC
>NW_025389558.1:0-4875 GCF_016433145.1 Gracilinanus agilis | reverse complement strand
ATACTGTGGTAAAATTGAATGTAATGGACCTCTGTACCAGCAGCAATACAATGACCCAGGACAATCCAGAGGGATTTATGGTAAAGACACTACCCACATTCAGAGGAAGA
This sequence comes from Gracilinanus agilis, assembly GCF_016433145.1. NCBI lineage: Eukaryota > Metazoa > Chordata > Mammalia > Didelphimorphia > Didelphidae > Gracilinanus > Gracilinanus agilis. The sequence continues at coordinate 4,765 of NW_025389558.1, read as the reverse complement.
TCAGCAGGAGAGGAAACATATAAGAAAAACAACTGCTTGAACGCATGGGTTGGGGTGGACATGATTGAGGGTGTGGACTCGAAACTACCACACCAATGCAACTACCAACAATTTGGAAATAGGTCTTTATCAAGGACACATGACAAACTAGTGGAAATGTGCATTGGCCATGGGTGGGGGGATTGAGGGGGGCAAAGGGGAAAGTAGGAGCATGAATCATGTAACCATGTTAAAAATGAATATTAATAAATGTTTTAAAAAAAGAATGAAGTCTTTTAAAACCTTTTGTGCATAATTCCAAATTGCCTTGCAGAATGATTGGATCAATTCACAACTCTGCCAGCAATGTATTAGTGTTTGAATTTTGCCACATTCACTCCAATATTTATCACTTTACTTTGCTGCCATATTGGCTAGTCTACTAGGTGTGAGGTGGTACCTCAGTGTTGTTTTTATTTGGTTTTCTCAAATCAGGAGGGATTTAGAACCCCTTTTCGTGTGATTATTGATAGTTTTGATTTCTTCATCTGAAAAATGCCCATTCATGTCCCTTTGCCATTTATCAACTGAGGAATAGCTTGATTTTTTGGGGGGGATTTGAAATAGTTCCTTACATATTTGGGAATTTGGACCTTTCTCAGAGAGTCTTGTTATAAAGATTTTTCCCAATTTATTGCTTCCTTTCTAATTTTGATTGTATTGGTTTTGTCTTAAATTCCTTCCTTTCCTATAGATCTTAAAGGTATATTTTTCTATGTTCTTCTAATTTATTTGTGATTTCACTCTTTATAATATATAATAGGAATTTTGTACCCTTGAACTACATTTCCCAGCATTCCTCTTTTGTACTCTTATGGCCTCATGTTTTGTAGATAAAAGTTTTTGTAACTCTGCCCTCTCTCTCTTCTCTGTCTTGTGTGGTCTGGGAAACTGTTCTTTAATAATGGTTTTACTTTCCTCTACTTCAAGTGATTATTAATAAATCTTATAAAATAGAAGACTTGGAGTATTGGATATTAATTTTTAATTTTACATTTCTGGTAACCACTTCAGAAAGCAAATTTTCAATTCTTTTTAAGAGAGCTTTTTGAGTAAAGATAAGGAGTATTCCTAGTGGTGGGGCTCCACCCACCATGAAAGTCAGGTAGCCATGTCTCTCCAAGTGTCCTGTGCTCTCATGGCTCTGCTGCTGCTCCTGCTCCTCTGGCTTCTTCTGCTACTTCCAATGCTGCTGCTGCTTCCCCCCAGGCTTGACCAGACTGTGCCTGGGGCTTCTTGCCAAAAGGGATAAGCTGAGGTTCCTGTGTGGAGGGTGAAGTATAAATTCCCATTGCCTCCCCCCCATGTGAATTTTCAAGCCCTTCTTTTCAGCAGGGGAACACATCTACCCCAACCCCAGCCTAGCTAACCCAGGAGGCCTTCTATGCTCCTAGCTGTGGGGATGGTTACTGAGGTAACACAGAGCCACTGGTTTTACCACTGGGTGGAGGGGAAGGAAGGTTACTCTTCCAAACCTCTTAACTTTAGCCATTACATACCAGGGTAATGTCGCCTACAGACAGGAAGTAGAGATTGTAAGCATGGCCCAATTTCCTGTCTGTCTCAAATAGTTCCTGTTTTAGGAGAGCCTTCCCAAGCTCACAGAGGTCCCAGTTTTAGGATGTCTTTTCTTCCTATTGTTCCTTGGTACACTGGTTCTTGAAATTAGCTTGAGTAATCCTGTGATTCAGAGGGGAGATTCAGCTCCTTACACCCCCCTGTTATCTTGGGCTGCCCAGTCTTTGGCACACATCCAATATTGTATTTGTCCACACTATTCTCTGCAGGTATGGGGAACCCCAGAGATATGACCAAAGGAATCTAAATGGCTGATGATACTGAGGAGGGGAAGGAACCTTAAAGAGATCTGGAGATGAATTTAAGCCTTTTTCAGACTCCATTATTTTTATTGATGTTAACACTTTCAGTTTCATTTTCCTCCTAATAGTGAACAAATCTTTATTGGAATTGGAGAAAAAGACTATTGAATTCAGTGCTGAATCCTGTCTCACTTATTGTATTTGCTGAGTGTTTGCTTTAAAATTCAATTTTGTTTTTTAAGTTCACATATTAATCTAATCTAAGATCTTCTGTTACACTAAGCTATTTTAAATTACTGTGTTTTGGCTATTAGTGATGTATTCTGTGGCACTATCTTTATTTGTGCCTCCCCTATGCCTGGACTGGAGAAAATATCATTGTAAAAGCCTATAGTCAACTTGGACAAACTTTTTTCAGTAGCAAAACCATAGGTCCTTATGGATGCTGGGTTTGACACCAGATCCATCAAGGTCATGTGTTGCCTATATGGTCTTTTGTTCCTTTGGTCATTTATTAATTGTCACATAGATGATGATGGATAAGAAACTTGCTACCTTCCCAAATCCAGAAAGTGAACTGTTTGGAGAAGGCACTCTGAGGATGCCTTTAGAAACCACACACTGCACCAAGAGATCCAGAGTGAACTTTGGGATGTGGTGATTCTGAACTGTGGGGTTGAATGCATTTATTTTTAATGTACACTCTTATGCCAAAGGGGACTGCCCCCAAATTGTTTTCTTGTTAATGTAGCAATCATTGTTTTTTTTTCTCTTTTCTTTCCCTCATCACCAAATTATTTTAATTTCCCTTTAGCAAGTACATTATTGTATGTACCTTTAGTTAAAAATCTTTAGAGTTATAAGTTGGTTATGTTTAAATGATCCAATCTGGAGACTAGTCTCCCAAAGGATCACAGGGGGGGATTGTTTAATTAGAATTTTGTACACTTTTTTGTACTACATTTCCCGCATTCCTCTTTCATCCCCATGTTACTTCTTCATTTTTTGTAGATAGAAGTTTCTGTAACTCAGCCCTCTCTCTCTTTTCTCCCACTTGTGCAATCCAGGAAATTGCTCTTTACTGATGATTTTACTTTCCTCTATTTCAAGTGATTATTAATAAATCTTATAAAATATAATACTTGGAGTATTTTATATTAATTTTTAATCTTACGCTATTTAAATCATTTTTCTATTTTGAATTTATCTTGGTATAATGTCTGAGATGTTGATCTAAACCTAATTTTTCCCATACAGTTTCCCAATTTGCCCAGAAGTTTTTGTCAAATACTGAGTTTTTGTCCCCAAAGCTGAGGTCTTTGGGTTTATCAAAAACTAGTTTGCTGAGGTCATTACCCTAATCTATTCCTTTGATGCACCTTTCTGTCTCTTAGTCAGTGCCACATTGTTTTGATGATTACTGCTTTATAGTACAGTTTAATATCTGGTACTCCTAGACTACAATCCTTCACATTTTTTTTCTTGAATTCTCTTGATAAGCTTGATCTTTTGTTCTTCCAGATGAACTTTGTATAATTTTTTGTTATAATTTCATTCTCCTAAGGTTGAAATTATAAATAAATTAGTAGAACATAGAATAGTATATCTTACAGATCTTTGGGAAAGGAAGGAATTTAAGACCTAACAAGTGATAGAGAACATTAAAAAAATGTAAAATAAATGATTTTGATTATATTAAATTAAAATTTTTATGTACAGCCAGTAACACAAATGTTAATGAGACAAAGGAGAGAGAGTCTATGAGGGAGACTCTCTTCTAGATATCTGCTGAGGGCCAAATATGCACTGAGGTAGACTTTGAGGGGGTGTCACCCCGAAAAAGGGTGACTTGGATGATTGTGCCACCCCACAGGATTTGGGGGCAAGACTTCCCTATATGAGGAGTTATGGGGGACTCCAATCTAATTCTGAATGAGGGTGGGGTTCACATAAGCCTCCCCAGAGATCAGTCAACTTCACAGCAGGGGGTTTGGCTCCAAGATGGAGGCAGCCAGACGAAGCTGTGATTCCCCTCCCTCTCGTCTCTCAGGTACTCTGGAACGCTATCTGACTAATGAATGGCTTTTATTTATCACAATTCAGGGATTGGGGAAAGGGGTAGAGGGGAGAGGGATTCTGGGGTGCCATATTTCTATGAGGTCCATCACTCAGGTGGAAACTTTTTGGGGTTCTCCCGCCTTGTCCCTTCTCCTGTTTCTATTTCTATTATTTTTTATAATTGTAAGTTAGACCAGAAAGGGTCTCTCAGCAAGGTTGGGTAATGGGAGAAGGAGCCTAAGAGATCACTCCCAAAATGGAGTCCCAAACTTAGCTGTCTCAACAGTTGTAGTGTTGATGGGTGAGAAGCAATGGGACGCCTTCAACCAGGGCATGCGGGTTTCAGTGTCCAAAGAAAGATCCTCAGGAAGCCCTCAGGACTGGATTCAAGTTGGGATGTTCTCCTCCTCCCTCTCTCAGGCCTCTGCTGGAAGTCCTTTTTCCTTCTTTCTCCTCCGGAGAATTCCCAGAATCCTCTCTGATACCAACTTTCACCAACTGTCACCAACTGTCACCAACAGCCTTCTTTTGGCTCTTTTTGTTCCATTCCCCATCCTTATACAAACAAAGCCAATACAACTTATATAGCAACAAAATGGGAAAAAAACTCCTTAAACAAAACCCTCTGAGGAAGGTCCAAGGTTCCCAAATAAGTAAAGAATATGTAAGAAACCATTTCAAATTGATGTACAACTTTTCCTCAGTTTTCTCCTTTTCTTCTAATCTTGTTTCCATTGGATTTATTTGTGTAAAAACCTTTCAGTTTAATTTAATCATAGTTGTACATTTTACATCCTATAATGCATTCTCTCTCTCTCTCTCTCTCTCTCTCTCTCTCTCTCTCTCTC
>NW_025389557.1:0-3800 GCF_016433145.1 Gracilinanus agilis | reverse complement strand
TATATATATATGTAAAATATATCATATACATAATTATGTATATGATCATGTAATATTCACTCTTCTTTAAGAAATATTTAGTACATATAATGTCTAATATATACTAATACATGTATATATAAATATCTAGTATATATATATGATCAAAACACAATTTTTCATAAATTGGTTTCCAGACAGTGATGCTCACCCTCCACTTTCAGTAGAGTGACTTATTATTTAATTTTTAAGAGATCTAGCTTTTATGAATGAAAATAGACCCAGATTGCATGAGGCATTTGTGTTTCTTTAATGAAGCCTTTGATGCTTCTAAACCTCTTCAATAATTTTCAGATGGAGTAAAAACTATAAAGGTGTGTCATGATGATATATGTATCTTAGCTTTCTCTTTTCCTGTATTTTCCAATGACAAGTGATAGTTGCAGAGCATTTGTGCTCATATGGTAAAGAACCTGGCTATGGAACCAAGGAACTAGGCCTAGATACCATTTAGCAGCTACCCACAAACTTATTTACCACATCATTCAGTGGAATAAAACATATATCTTTTTGGTGGTGTGAGGAAAGAGATTTAATTGTTATGGAGTATTTCAACCAAGACAGATGAGCTCCAGGTTTTCAACTAATAGTCCTATAGAGGTAATTGAGGCAATTCAAAATAAAGTGACTCACCTTGGTCACAAAGTCAATATGTATCTTCCCCAGTTGATAAATGGGCAAAGGATATGAATAGGCAATTTTCAGATAAAGAAATCAAAACTATCAACAAAAAATGTGGAAAAGTGTCCTAAATCTCTTATAATTAGAGAAATGCAAATCAAAACAACTCTGAGGTACCACTTCATACCTAGTGGATTAACTAACATGTCAGCAAAGGTAAGTGGGGAATGTTGGAGGGGATATGGCAAAATTGGGACATTAATGCATTGCTGGTGGAGTTGTGAATTGATTCAACCATTCTGGATGGCAATTTGGAACTATGCCTAAATGGATTTAAAAGACTATCTGCCTTTTGATCCAGCCATAATACTGTTTGGTTTGTACCCCCAAAGAGATAAAAAAATATGTTTCTACAAAAATATTTATAGCTGTGCTCTTTGTGGTGGCAAAAAATGGAAAATGAGGGAATGTCCTTCAATTGGGGAATATCCTCTTTTGACTATATATCTGTTGAGGATGCTATCATCTTATTAGTTACAAGTATTCAAAAATTAGATGTCATTTCCAAATCTTCAGTCTCATTTTAAACAAAGTTGCAAGAAAATTGCTTTACCTTTCTGTATTTTAAAAATTTTATATGTATTAAAAGTTGTTTTAAAGATGCTCTTTTTATGTCTATTAGTATTCTCTGCCCTATCTTCCTCCTTCCCTTCTGCAAGAAATATTTATAATTTAGTATGTGATATGTGAAATAATTCTGCTTTGCTGGAAATGGTCAATGTGGTAGATTCAGACATTTAGAAACTGATGCAGAATAAAGTGAACAGAGTAAGACATTAAGATGGTTTGTACAACAGCATGAAGGGATTAGAAAAGGGAAGTACAGATAGCAAAAAAGGGCAATTTAGAAGGCCAGTTAAGGAAGAATAATGAGGACCTTGACTAATATGTTTGTGATTGAATAGAAAGGAGAGAGTGGGTTTAGAGGTAAAATTCATAGTATTTGCTACATGAATTATTTATGGAAAATAGTGGAGGTCTGAAATTATACCAAGGTTTTTTTGCCTACATGCTTTGGTGATTCATTACCAAAATAGAAGGCATTAGATAAAGAAATAGAGACTAGAAAGATGGAGCAAATCTTAAAATCTCCCCACCCTTAAACACCAAGATAGAAAACAATGCACTTCGAGAAGAAAGAGGAACAAATCTAACAATGGGATAGAATGGGGGTAACTGTACTGCTGCACAAATAAAGAGGTATGCCAAGAAAAAGATATGAATTCTTGAACTGTTGGGTCTGCAGATATAGAAGGGGAATACCAGGACTCCTCCCCCACGTGCTGGGCAGAGGCTCCAGCTGCCCCTGAAATCTCAGAGCAGGCAAGCTCCCAGAGAGAAGGCCTTGCTGGCACTGGACTCAGGGAGTTGAACAAAGGCACTGGAGAGGTGATTGGAGGAGAAAACCAGAGAAACACAGCAAAAAAACCCTGGAAGATGTCTTAGAGAGAGCCAAACCTTATACCCAAACCATTTGGCTTCCTAACACTGAGACAGAGAACAAAAGGCTTCAAGAGGAAAGAAAACCAGATCAAACACAGGGACAGGGCAGGGGGACCCTACTGCTGGACAGCTCAGCTCAGCAAAAATGCTCCTTATTATCCCCCCATTTTTTTCTTTTTGTTTTTTTCCTCCTCTCAAGGTTTTAGCCTCCGGAAGATTAAAAAGCACAGACTATTCCAATCAATACAGGCTAAATACCAACAATTGGAAAGACAAGAAGTCTTCAGAGGGCAGGGAAAGTAACTACAAACCTCCATTGCCAGCTAAGGGAATATCTTTCATCAAAGATCATTAAATAAATCTGCTCAAACTAGTAGAAAATAAAAGGAAAAATATTAGTAAACAACACAAAAAGAGAAAATAAATGACAATTGACAGCTTCTTTCAAGGAAGTGAAAAGAGAGAAATGAAATAGAAATAATGAAATGAAATAGAAGAAATGAAATAGAAATAGAAGAAGAGGAAGAAATTCCAACGAATTGGACACAGGCTTTGGAAGACCTCAAAATTCAATTAACTCAAGAACTTCAGGAACTCAAAAAGCAATCAAGAGAGGCTGAAAACAATTTGAAAAAGGAAGTATGTGAACTAAAACAAGAAAACAAAGCCTTAAAAGCCATAATTGGCCAGCTTGAAAATGAAGCAAAGAAGGCAAAAGATGATCTAAAAGAAAATCAGACCAGAAGGAGAAGGATGACCAAAAAGCCCGGGATGAAATTCTGTCTTTAAAAAACAGAACTGAACAACTAGAAGCAATTGACTTCACAAGGCAGCAAGAATATATAAAACAAAAATTTAAAAATGAAAAATTTGAGAAGAATATGAAACACCTTACTGATTCAACCAAAGATCTGGAGAACAGAGCTAGAAGAGACAATTTAAGAATTATTGGTTTACTAGAACATCATGATAAAAGAAAAAGTTTAGACATCATTCTACAAGAAATTATCAGAGACAACTGCCCTGATATTCTTGAACAAGAGGGAAAAGTGGAAATTGAAGGAATCCACAGATCACCTCCTACATTTAATCCACAACTGACAACTTCCAGGAATATTATAGCCAAATTCAAAAACTACCAGACCAAGGAAAAAATTTTCCAAGCTGCTAAAAAGAAGTCATTCAGATATCAAGGAACCACATTTAGGATAACACAGGATCTGGCTGCATCTACATTGAAGGACCAGAATGCATGGAATCCAATATTGCTGGAAATCAAGAGAACTGGGCCTACAACCAAGAACCAAGTATCCAGCAAAACTGATTATATTATTGCAGGTCATTCAATAAAATTGAGGACTTCCAAACATTCATCAAGAAAAAACTGGACTTAAACAGAGAGTTTGCTGCCCAAACACAGAAATCGAGAGACTCACCATAAGGTAATTAAGAGAATGGAGGAGGGGGAGGAGGGAGAAAAATCTTGTCTTTAAGGGACCCAATAAGTTCAATCAATTTGTATCCCAAGAAGAAAAGAAGATATTGGCAAATATTAAAAATTGTTATTTCCAACAGGGTAACTAGAAGAATTTTACATAGAGGGAACAGTGACAAACTGTATAGGATGAAATGTCAAG
>NW_025389556.1:0-9241 GCF_016433145.1 Gracilinanus agilis | reverse complement strand
AAGGGAAGGGAAGGGAAGGGAAGGGAAGGGAAGGGAAAGGTCCCGGACAAGGAACAGAGAAAGCCCAGCTTTAAGAACAGGTGTGTGTCCAGGATATGGCTGTAGTATGTTATGTTTCTTGCTCTGACATAAAGAAGCCCCTTCCTACCAGCCCTCATATAACCCCTCCCAGGACAGCCTTCAGATCTTAACTCCATGTGACTCTGAGGGCAGTGTGACCAAAGGCACAGACAGTCGGAAGGGATTTTGTTGCTGTTTACCCTGGCTTCCTTTGGCAGGAGGATCAGCAGGACTTCTTTCCTCTATAATCAAAGGAGGGGTTGGGTTTCATATATACTAGAGACCCTGGGATGTCTAGGCTTGAGCCAGGTCAGAGCCTGGGCCCAGAAGGGAAGAAGGAACAGAAGTTAGGATAGAAACTGTGCACTCTACAAGGCAGACCCTGGCCCTTTTGCTGGCCCTCAATATCCTCTTCTCAGCAGTGAAAGGTAAATCTTGGTTCCCAAAAGAACCTCAGGCTATTCAGACCAGGGGAGACATCCAGGCAAAATGTTTTTAAAAGGTATTTCCTGAGGGAGGCAGAGTCAAGATGGCCACTTTGTTATGAGTAAGATTAGATTAGCTAGTTATTAGGTATTGATTATATATTGATTAGGAAGTACCTAGCAGGAAGGAGCTGGAGCTGGGAATTCCAGGTTGGAATGAAGGAGGAGGAAGTCTATCTGTGTTCTGTGTGTGGACTCCATTAGTGGTAGGCAAAAACTGTTGCCAGCCTAGGAGACCCTAGAGCAAAGGACACCCTGCATCCTGTTTTCCCCTGGATCCTGTGTGGTGTGGCATCAAGTAAAGGACAAGATCTACAGAGCCAATAGAAGAGGTGAAGTTTGAGTTCTGGAGGACGGTGCTTCAAGCAAACCCCTTTCTACCTGGTTCCTGAGACAACTGTAGCTCCTGGCATCCAGAGATCATCAGTGGATTGCAGTGAGAAATCCCAAAGCCACAAATCCTAGCTGCACTCAAGCCTGGCAGGTTCCAGGTGTGAGGCAGAAACCCAAAGACTCCAGTATAGCTCCTTGGGCCCTGTTAGTTAGATAGCTTAGATTAGTGTAGTTGAATAAGTCCTTCCCTGTCCCTTTGGGTTTTGTTATTAGGTGTTAAGATTTTAGAGTAGTCATTCCTATCCCTCCTTTTAGTTGTTTCTAATTAAAACCCAATTTCACCTTGTTACCTTGTCAGTTAATTCAAGGCCTCTGGCCAGAGTGACAGTTGGCTGTTATTTTTTCAGTTGGGAGCGGTGTAGCTGTACAAGACTTCAGTGTTCAGTTATAGTCTCTCTTACATCCCACAAACCCCATAGTTGATTTTTAATATCCCTGGTGACCCCATTACCTTATATTTTCTTACAACTTAGAAGCAGCAAAAATCCAGACCTTTGTGAAAGCCCTTCCACACCAATAAAAAACAAAGTGCTTTGGGGTGACAGAAAACCAACTCTAACAACAGGACAGAGCCAGGGTACCCTCCTGCTTGATTCAACTTTAAAGGTACACAGAGAAGGCTGAATTCTTGGGTTTAAGAAAAGAAAGAAGGAAGGTCCCAGGACCCCTTCCCCATCTACTGTGCTGAGTCTCTAGTGGTCTCTGGAATCTCTGCATGAGGGTTCCATCCCAAAGGGTGTACCTTGCTGCCACAACTGGGTCAGGTTCAAGCTCTGACCACAGCTAGCAGGGAGGCAGCTGTGGGAGAAGCACAGAGGGGAAGGTAGCCTAGTGGCAGCCACCACTCTCCATCTTGGGCTTCCACTTCTGGAGGTTTGGGGCTCAGGGCACACCAGCTCACAGATCAGCTCTGCCCCACTTAATCTATTCTATCAATAGGGCAAATAAGAAGCCTTCAGAGGGCAGGGAAGCTCAGTCTCCAACACTCACCAACTTGGATCCCAGGGCTGCAACAACAACAGAATTGCTTGATAACAGGGGGGAAGCCCAGCTCCCTTCAGCCTCCATACCTTCTCCTTCACCTTCAGTTTCTGCTGCCAGCTAGGGAAGATCTGACCTCAGGGCTCATTAATACTCCATCAGCCTAATCTAGTCAATCAGCATGGCAGAGAAGAAGCCCCTTCAAAACAGAATAGCCAAAACCCACAGATCCAGCAAATAATCAGAGGAGCAAGATTGCAGTCAGTGACAGGGAGGAAAGAAGGAAAAAATATGAGTAAACTACAGAAAAAAAAGAAATTACAATCAACAGCTTCTATCCAGGTAATGAACAAAGAGCAAATCGAACAGAGGAGGACAAAGGAACACCAAACAAAAATGCAGAAACGCCAGCAAATTGGACTCAGGCTTAGGAAGAACTCAAAACACAATTCAAAAAACAATTAAGAGAGGCTGAAGACAATTGGGAAAGAAACTTAAAAAGCAAAATAAATCACCTTGAAAAGAGGTACATGAACTAAACAAGAAAAGAGTGTCTTGAAAGCCAGAATTGACCAGCTTGAAAATGAGGAAAAGAAAGTGAAAGATGACTTACAAAGTAAAACAGAACAGAAATTCAGTCTTTAAAAAATAGAATCCAACAACTAGAAGCAAATGACTTCACAAGGCAGAGTCTATAAATCAAAAGAATGAAAAAATTGAGGAAAATGTGAAACACCTCATTGATAAAACTACAGACCTGGAAAACAGATCCAGAAGAGACAATTTAAGAATGATTAGACTACTGGAAAATCACAACAAAAGAAAAATCCTGGACATCATTCTACAGGAAATTATCCAAGAAAACTTCCCCAACATTCTTAAACAAGAGGGAAAAGTGGAGATTGAAAGAATCCACAGATCACCTCCTGCATTTAATCCCCAATTGACAACTCCCAGGAATGTTATATAGCCAAATTCAAGAACAACCAGACCAAAGAAAAGATACTACAAGCTGCTAAGAAGAAACCATTCAGATATCATTATGGAACCACAGTTAGGATAACACAGGACCTGGCTGCATCCATGCTGAAAGACTGGAAGGCATGGAATAGGGTATTCCAGAAAGCAAGGGAACTGAGTCTACATCCAAGCAGCAAAATTGACTATATTCTTGCAGGGGAAGTATAGCCATTTAATATAATAGAAGACTTCCAAGCTCTCCTAAAGAAAAGACCTGACTTAAACAGAAAATGTGATGCCCAAACAAGTCAAGAGAATCACCAAAAAGTAATTAAGAAAGGGATAAAAAACATTTTAAGGGACCCAAGAAGTTCAAATATTCCTATAAGAAAAGATGATATTAATAATTCTTTAAAATTGTTATTATCTTCAGAGTAGCTAGAAGAACTATACTTAGAGGGTACAGTGACAAACTGTATAGGATGATATGTCAAATGTCAAAAATATATATAAAACTAGGGGTAAAAAAGAGGATAATACTAAGAGAAATGGGAAAAGAGACAAAATGGGGTAAATATATATTGCATAAAGAAGTACATGTGGGAGGCAGGGAGAAGATCAATAACAATGTAAGGATGAAAGAGATTGGAGAGAGTCTCCAAGAAAATTTTAATCATTACAGTGGGAAGGGTCAGAAAGGTTCAAATGGAAAGAAAACCTCCAACTCCAAATTCAATCATCATCATCACCATTAACATCATCAATGTCTGTCAAGACCTCTTTATCATCTCTGATAATCTGATAAGGACAGTTTAGTTGACAAGGAAATAAGGATGGGACAAGGGAGTTGTCTTTTACTTCATGCTTCCAGCTCTGGCTCCAGGAGCCTGGAGTTTATTATATATATTTCAAGACTCATTTCACACAACCCCCCCCCCCCCGAAACTTTGCTGATGCGCAGAAGTTACAAATTATGTCACATCAAAACACAAAACATTGGCTTCAGAATAGACCAAGGCCAAGGCTGAATTTTGACTGGATTCTTATCAGGAAGCCAAGTTGGGGAGTATCCCTCTCAGGGTTGAATTGCCCCTCTAAGATTTTGGCCTTGGCTATACCAGGCAGTAGCATTCCTGGTCAAAGGGGAACAGTGTTAACCCTTTTAATTCAGGTTTACTAGGAACTTAAAGCTTTTCAATAAGGACACAATTACTTTTCAACAAGAAATCACAAGGATCACAAAAGGGGTCAAAAGAGGAGTCTCAGATTTTTATCTATTCTCTTATTGGCTTCCCACAAATGTCATCATCAACATCAACAACAACATCAACAACATCAACATCTAACTATCCATCTTTTCCTGGCCCAGGAAAAGATTTTTGCTGGGTGGCCTAACCTAATAGCATACGATGCAGAGTACTGAATGAGAGCCAAGTGACCTAAACTCTAGAGGCTTGGGTGGCACTATGTGAACTTTGGGGGGTAAAAACAAAGCCTTCTTTTTCCAGGACTCAATTTCCTCATTTCTGTATGAGTGAAGCTTACTTGGACTCTGCATTAAGTTAATCAATTAAATCAAAGAATAATCCAGGTATAAATAAGAAAAAAGCTTTTTGTAGCATGGTACAAAGTTCAGAAAATTAAAACTCCTGGTATGGCTTGGCGCCTTAAGTTCCTGCATGACTAGGGCACTTTGTTTCTTCTCAGGTTGGAGATATTGACTGGGTCAGCATCTTTTCACTTCTACAGCTAGGAACTCCTTGCCAGTGTAGTTTGTGCTTAACATGTTCAAATAACACATTCATTCAAAGCAAAGAGCACTTAATTAAAATGGAATAAAATATTAAATAACAAGAGAAAAGATCCCAAATGCAAACAGGTATGATTTCCCAGAGATTCTCCATGTTGTCAGAGGGAAAGAAACATTTCCTGAACATTTCACCCTATGCTCCAAATTCAAAGTTTTCTTATAGCTTTTACTGTTAAGGGCCATTCCTCATTGCAGCTCTATTTGTTTCTAACACTTATTTTCTAAAGGGTTTTTTTTTTGGCTAGCATCTATGTCTAAGTTGCTTTTCTGATAAGTTATTGTCATCTACCAGATGGCTTCTTCTATTATTTGGTTTACTTCCTCAAAAGGAATATTATTAGATTTGGGGAAGACTACTATTCCTAAAGCCATCTGAAGTCTTTTGTTAACTAGATCCATTGATACACTCATTCAGTAGAGAAAAGAGTCCTTAAATTTAAGATTTTCTTTTTGGACAGACTCCCTCCACCATCAGGATTTACTCAAGTCCTGCTTAATGTGTAGATTGTGGTGAATTTCAATTCCTTTTTAACTTCTATAATTTTCTCTCCATTCATCCAGCCAATATCTTAGTTAAGGCCATGATTCTCTCTCACCTGTATTATTGAAATAGCCTCCCATTTGTTCTCTAAACCTCCAGTTTCTCTCCTCACCAATCTAGTTCCATTTAGTTGAATTAGTACTAAAGGATGCCAGGTTATGTTACTTCCCTACTTAGTAAACTCTTAGTGTCTCTCTCTTGTCTCTATGCTTAAAAAAAATACTCCTTTAGTTTCCTTTGTGAAGGAAAGTCTTCTACAATGCAGTTCCATTCTTCTTTTCCAGATTCATTTCTCTTTCAGGTACTCAACATTCCAGTAGACTGTCTTGCTTCTTGTTCTCCATTTTCTTGGCCATCCCATAGACTTTCTCTCAGGCCTAGAATGCATTTCTGCATCACTTCTACTTTTTGACATCCATAACTCCTTTCAAAGTTCAATTGCATCCTCTGGAAGAAAAAATACCTATCTAGGTTACCCACAGAGCTAGTGCTACCTCCGTAAAAACAACTTTGCTTACATTTTATATATCTTCTACATGTGTATTCTTTCCTCCTAGTAGAATGTTAGTGCCAAAGAGAAAATTTGTTTTTGCTTAATAAAGACAAACTAAAAACAAAACAAAACAAAAATAAAGGGGATTTCCTTCTTCCATCTGCAAAATCTGTCTCCCTCAAGGGTACAGCTAAATTGGCAGATTTCAAGACATGGGGGGCCAATTTCTTCCTCGTGATTCTACCTCAGTGCAGGTTCAAAGTGTAGTCAATCCTTGAACAGGTGCCTTACACAAAACTATGGACTCACAGAACGTCAGATTTGGAAGATCCAAAGGGCATGGGACAGTGATGGCGAACCTAGGGCATGGGTGCCAAAGATGGCACACAGAGCACTCCTGTGGGCACATGGCCACCACCACCACCACCATCCCCAGAGTTGGTTACTAGAAAGGCAGAGAGACTCAGGAGGAGCTGCTCCCCTCCTCCTCTCCACTGCGCCTGATGACATTTTTTCACATCACCTCTGGCCAGTGCTTCCAGGAAGGATTTGATATGCCCAGTGTGACCTCAGAGAAGAAAAAGGAACAATGGGGAAAGGTAGCAAAGAAGGCAGTGTAGGCTTCCTATCATAGACACCCCTTAGCACTGTGCCCAGATGGGATCGGCTACTTCCTGGGAGCCAGTGGAAGGCAGCAAGCCTTGTGGGCTGCTTGGTGGTGGGCCCTAGAGGAGATTCTATCAAGGCTGGGTTGGATGGAGCAGCCTCTGAAGTGGCCTGCAGCTCTGAGATTCTCTGATTCTGTGGCTGGGGTTAAAGAGAGGGGCTGAGCCCGGGTCCAAGGAACTGGGTTTCTCTGCCTCAGGGATTAAGCTCATGAAGGATTTCCCTGCTGCCCTGGGCTAAGCCAGAGCTGGGCTGGGACTGCATGAGGGTGCTGCTTCCTCTGGCTCTGGTTTGGGACTCTGAGCTTCAAAGGGCTCCCAGTGGGGTGTTTATTAGATCCCTCTTAAAGGTACCCTTGTTCCCCCAAGCTCTCCAGGGCTGGAGGAGGAGGGGGGCCTTTCCTGCAGTCCTGCTGGCCCATGCTCCCTCCAGCCCCACACCCCAGACTGGCTCTCCCTCCATCCCAGCAGCCACTCCTGAGAGCCCCATTTCTCTCCTCTGTTCAGGCTACCTCTCCCCAACAGGGTCCCTTTCATAAAGGCAACAATGGCTGGCATTTATCACTCACTCCCGTATTCCCAGACACTCAGCAGTATTTATGACACCAGGACTCCCAGTGTTCATGTGAGCCGTCCGGAAATGGCATCACTCAGGGGAGAGTAGATGCGGGGCTCAGAAAGCTGAGCCAGAGCCATCCCCCTGGCGCCCCACATTTCCCTTCTGCCAGTGAGCCAGGGCAGCAGCAGCCCTTGAAAGAGCTAGCCAAGGTCACCCTGCTCAGCAGGACCCAAGATTTCTGGGTGTTCCTGAAGGCTACCTCCTATACCTCAGCTCTCCAAGCTTACAGTGTTCTCATCACCACCCTACTGAAAGAGAAGCATGAAAGTTTTATTATCCTCATTTTACAGATAAAGAAACTGAGTCTCCAAAGGGATCACAGAATCATAGATCAACAGCCAGCCCAACCCCAAGACCCTCCTCAAGGTCACAGAGCTAAATGCACCAAGAACTGAAAATTAATCTCAGAATAGTGGATAGAGTTGTAGATTTGAGCTCAGAAGATGTGTGTTTGAATCTAGGGTTGGTTATTTACTACCCATATGACCTTGGGTAAGTCACTTCTTTCTGAACCTCTATAAGATCAAGGATTTGACAACAACATAAAAGGAGCTGAAATAGAAACACGAGAAAAATTAAGCCAGAATCACAACCTCAAAGATTAAGAGTTAAGAGGGACCAGATCTAGAGATCATGAAGTTTAACCTCTCCAATTTACAGATGAGGAAACTGAGATCGGCAAGGGTGAAGTGATTTGTCCAAGGTCACAAGAACACAAGGGCAAGGAATGAATTTAAATCTGGGTCCTCTGACTCCAAACCCAACGTTCTTTCTACTTGATGGTCCATCTTGCTTTAA
Organism: Gracilinanus agilis; assembly: GCF_016433145.1. Classification (NCBI taxonomy): domain Eukaryota; kingdom Metazoa; phylum Chordata; class Mammalia; order Didelphimorphia; family Didelphidae; genus Gracilinanus; species Gracilinanus agilis. Next base: position 1,436 of record NW_025389556.1, on the reverse strand, counting down.
GGACTGTGCTCATAGGAGGTCATTGAAAATGGCCTTAAACCAAGCTTTCCAGATCCTCTTCCTTCCTTTCTTCTTTTCTTTCTTTATTTCTCTCTCCCTCTTTCTTTGTTTTCCCCCTTCTTTCTTTTTAGACAAAATGAAGACTATTACAGTAGATTAATAACATTTTAAACTCACAGGGCAGCTAGATGACACAGAGGATAGAAAGCTAGGCTTGAAGTCAAGAGGACCTGAGTTCAAATCCAATATCAAACACATACTAGCTATGTAACCCTGAGCAAGTCACTGCATTCTGTTTGCCTCAGTTTCCTCATCTATAAGATGAGCAGAAAAAGGAAATTGCAAACCACTCTATTATCTTTGCTAAGAAAATCCCAAACAGGGTCATGAAGAGGCAGGCATGACTGAAAACACCTAAATCACAACAATCTTGATATAACTTATTTAAAGAAAAATGGGAAGGAGGGACTTAGCAATACTACTGGAAGACAGACTTCTCTTGTTTGAAAAGCCTCAAGGCTTGAGTTTAAATCTCAGTTCTGGGGCTTACTGGCTGTGTGACCTCAGGCAAGTCCTTCAACATCTCTGATCGTCTTTTCTTCATTTAGAAAATTATGGGGGAGAGACCATATTATACACAAGGCCCCTTCCAGTTCTGACGTTGAATGTGTTTTCTCAGTCCCTCTCCCAGGGGCCATTCTATGTTCTCCACTCGAGGACCCTTCCAGCTCAGACACGCTGTGATCGCAGGATGCTAAGAGAAGAGAAGAATGTTTCAGAAATGGCAGGAGCCTCCCATGGGGAGGGGAGGAGAGGAGGAAAGGGTGTCCAGTGAAGGAAGTCATTGGCAAAATGCAAACCCCTCACCTTGATGTGAAAGCCCTTTTTGTGAGGCTTTGGTTTCAAACGAAGTTTTCTCAAGCCCTAATGATGAATATTTAACACACGGCGATGGAGGCAGCATGCCAACAGAAGGCCGGCCTTGTGTTCAGGACACAGAGTTCAGAGGGACCTGGTCCAGCTCTCTGAGGTCATTTCCAGCACAGTCCAAACTTTCCCGCCTCCCAAAGTTTTTTTCTCAGCGCCCACACTTCCCAGATTGAAAAGAAACAAGATATGAAAGTAGATCGTAGACTGTCAGAGCTAGAAGGGAGATTGTCTAGTTGAATTTAATCATTTTATAGGGAAAAAAAAACCAAAGCCCAGAAAGGAAAGACTTGGCCAAGATCACACATGGAGTAAGAGACCAGGTTGGGATTTGAATCCAAAACCTGTTACTCTAAATTTCATATTCTTTCCACTATTCCACAGGCCCTATTTTAAGAAACAAGAAAGAGAGAGAAGAAAGAAGGAAGGAAGGAAGGAAGGAAGGAAGGAAGGAAGGAAGGAAGGAAGGAAGGAAGGAAGGGAGGGAGGGAGGGAGGGAGGGAGGGAGG
>NW_025389555.1:0-7313 GCF_016433145.1 Gracilinanus agilis | reverse complement strand
TTTTTTTTTGTTATCACAATGTTCAGCAGTATAAATGCCACCCTACAAGAAACCTTTGCAGTTTTTGCCCAATTAGGAACTTATAGACTTCTTGATTACCTCCTTGTTTCTATGTGGCTTGTAGGTTTATTTCTATTCTGGCTTGGATGGTCACAAATGAGGAGAATGCAAGCCAATATGCAAGTTCAAATGAACCAGATAGTGTATTACTTACAAGCTAAAATGAAAGAAGAGGATTCTTCCAAAACAGGCCTGATTTTTGCATACCTGTTTCCTCTAACATAGGAATACCAGGCCCCTCTACTATATCTCAGGTACAGAAACTCTTTTCTTGCACTCTAAACCAATTTGCTCATGCTCTGCAACTTCTGGCTAACATGGCCTACCCACAGTCAGTAAATGATTCCTGTGCAGGCCTTTTTCCCTTACGGGAAGTGTCCACAATAGCACCCGATGGGGATGTGGTCACATTGAAACAATATAAGCCTTTCACGAGCCAGGACATAAAAGATTTCAAAGAAAATTGCCCGTCCTTCATGGAAGAACCTTTAACAGTAATAAAAAAATTTGAGGATATTTTCTATGATTATGAGCCCATGTATAAAGACACAGAAAAATTGCTCCGGACTCTCCTAACGGAACGGGAAAGGACTAAAATTCTCGCCTATGCTAATAAACCCCAAGGACGTAATGCAGTATGCTGGCCATCTGAAGATCCTAACTGGCAGTATAACGATCGCAAAGACTGCTCAGACTTATGTCTTGCTAGGGGTGCCCTTCTAAAAGCAATGCGAGCATGTGCTGAGAAACCTCAGGCCTGGCCCAAATCTAAAAGCATTACACAATCTGATGATGAGACACCCTCCCAATTCATGGACAGGATCATTGAACTGGGAAATAGATACATGGAACTTGACCTTTCTGTTGAAAAGGATGTAAGGCAAATAAAGGAACAATTTGTCCATAACTCTCGTAAAGAGATTATAGATCATTTTAAAACAAATTTCCTTACATGGCCCGAAATGGACCTTGATGAGTTAAGGAGAACTGCTGTTTATGTCTTTAACAACCATAAAGAGAAACAGGAAGAGAGTAATAGTTTATTGGACATATTTAAAAAGAATATGGACATGTTTAATAAGAGACTAGACTCCTTGACTGACTCTGTTGTAAGCGATGGAGCTGAAAAATGACTACAAGAGTCTGCTACTAAACCAATGGCAATTGCCCCTCTCCATGAATCTAAATTTCAGCCCCTTATATGCCAATTTTGTGGAAGAAGGGGTCATATATTGATGAACCGTAGGATTTGGAATCAGGCATCTAGAAATAATAACTTCAGAAATTACAACTTTAGAAATAATTATAATTATAGAAATAATAACAATTATAGAAATAATGGTTATAGAAATTATAGAGATAATGATTATAGAAATTATAGAAATAATAACGATTATGGAAACAATGATTTCAGGGATCGTAACTTTAGGACTAGTAATAAATCTAGGTATATGGATCAGGCAATTGATAACTCATACCAAATGACTCCAGAGCAGTATATCTTGAGTGGAGCTCGGCCCCGAACCACCCAGGGTGCTACTGCCCCTCAAGGAGGAGCCCAGGGGCCCACCCAAAGATTATGAAGGTGTACGGGTGGGGGGGTTGAGGCACAGGGAGCAAAGGATACAACCTTTGATTTTCCAGACCCTGATGCCTTACTGCTTGTTGTCCCCATCCACTGCCCCCCCATACTGACGAGCCTTATGTAACATTAAAGGTTGGTAATGCCTATTTTGACTGTCTTGTGGACACTGGAGCTTCCAGATCTGTATTAAAGAGTACACCAGACCTATATTGCAATTCCATAGGAGCAATAAGTGTAGTGGGGTATCAGGAAACCCCAAATGGTACCAAAGCTCTCCCCTAGAACAGTAGTCATAGGGCCCCTAAATGTGGAGCACTCCTTCCTATTGATGCCTGGCTCCCCTATAAACCTGCTGGGGAGAGATCTTTTATGCAAGCTTAGAGCCACAATAAATTGCTCTCCAGATGGCTCTATGTCACTGGAATTGCCTGAGGAATCCTTAACTTTGCTCCCTGTGCTCCTTTCAGATAGTCATGAGATACAGGGGTCTCCCACTTTTGAAATCCCAACAGATATACCTGAGTTTCTCTGGGCCACATCACCTTCTGATGTTGGTATACTTAAATCAGCTGTCCCTGTCCAAATTAAAACAAAATCTAGCCCACCTCCTTCCATTCCTCAGTATCCTCTCTCGAAGGAGGCAATAGAGGGCATTACCCCAGTGATAAATTCACTAATTCACCAAGGCATCATAATTCCCTGTAAATCTGAATACAATACTCCAATCCTGTCTATTAAAAAGCCAAAATTGGGGCCTGATGGCTAGCATCTCTATCGATTTGTCCAGGACTTGAGGGCAGTGAACAATCATGTTATAAAGAGACACCCTGTAGTCTCCAATATAAATACTATCATTTCTTCTATTCCTAGCACAGCTACATACTTTACCGTAATAGACTTGTGCTCAGCCTTCTTTTCCATACCTATACATGAGGACTCCAGACATATCTTTGCTTTCACCTGGAAAGGTTCTCAGTGGACATGGGCACGTTTACCCCAAGGGTATGTCGAAAGCCCAACCCTTTTGCACAGATTTTGAGCCAAGACACAGACAATATTATATTTAAAAACAGCAAGTTAATTAAATATGTAGATGATTTACTCTTGGCCTCACCAGATGCCACAACATGTCAAGAAGATAGTAAACATCTTCTTTTAGAATTACATAAAAGAGGCCACAAAATCTCAAAAGAAAAGCTTCAGTGGTATCTCCCAAAAGTGCAATATTTAGGATTTATTTTAACTGCTGGGTCCCGTTTAATTTCTCTACAACATATTGAAAGTATCCAAAACTTAAGTGATCCTACCACTAAAAAACAATTGAGGGCAATACTTGGAGCAACGGGATTTTGTCAGCAGTGGATCCCCTGCTATGGAGAAATCATTAAGTCCCTTGTAGCACTCACAAAAAAAAACAGTCCCTGAACCACTTAAATTGGAAAAGGAACACCAAACAGCTCTTTCAAATTTAAGACGTGCTATCTTGTCTGGCCCTGCTCTCGGTATCCCAAATTATGACAAACCATTTACTTTATATGTCCATGAAAGGAAAGGAGTAGCCTCAGGTGTTCTAACTCAACTTTTGGGGCCTGATCAACACCCAGTAGCCTATTATTCAGCCCAGCTGGACCCAGTAGCTGCAGGAGCACCACCATGCCTTAGAGGAGTAGCTGCCACAGCTTTATTAGTAACAAAATCTGCTGATTTGGTATTAGGATGCCCTCTGACCATAATGTGCCCACACGAGGTAGAAGCATTGTTATTAAGACATAGAACTCAAGCATTTACTGCTCAAAGGATTAGGAGATATGAGATAACCCTATTGAATAATGAACATATCACATTAAAACGCTGTGGAGCTCTTAATCCTGCGACCTTGCTCCCTGACTTACCAATTTCTGAAGAACCTTTACATGATTGTACATCTTTGGTGTCCACTGTTGATAAACCTCGTAGTGATTTACTGGACACCCCTTTGGACAATCCAGATTTAATATTATTTACAGATGGTTCTTCTTTTATGAGAGAGGGTGTGCGCTATACAGGAGCTGCAGTAGTTACAGAATTCGAGACTCTATGGTCAGCTTCTTTACCCTCACATGTGAGTGCACAAGGTGCAGAACTCACAGCTTTAAAACAGGCTTATATCATTGTACAGAACAAAAGGGTCACAATTTACACAGACTCCCATTATGCATTTGGCATATGTCATGCTGTCGGCATGTTATGGCTTCAAAGGGGATTCTTAACATTAGCTGGAAAGTGTATTGCCAATGCAGACCTTATCACTGAACTTCTTTCTACCATCCAACTCCCTGAAGCCATAGCTGTTGTTCACTGCTCTGCACACACAGGTGGCACTGACCCTGTCTCCAGGGGAAATGATCGAGCAGATGCTACAGCCAAACTAGCAGCCTTAGAAGGACCTGAGTTAATTATGCCACTAACAATTACTGATAATTTGGATCTATCCCTTTCCTATAATGACAAGGAAGTGGGAAAATGGAAGCAGAGATTTAAAGCAAAACAGATAAATGGAATATGGGTGTCATCTGAAGGCAAGCCCCTGCTCCCTAGGGCTTTCTGTAACCAAATTTGTCATTCTATACATAAACATGGTCATTTTGGCACCCAAGGCATTGTAGACTCTGTTAAAAGAGTATGGATAGCACCTGGAATAACTACAATTGCTTCCAAAATATGTACAGCTTGTCCCACCTGCCAGGCCTTTAATCAGCACACTTTTCGAGAAAAAGCTTTTGGTGGATGACCTCTAGCTTACAAACCATTTGAACATTTGCAAATTGATTTTATCTCTATGCCAAAAGCTGGACACTAAATTTTGTCTGGTCATAGTGGATCAACTGACTAGGTGGCCTGAAGCTTTTCCTACGGCTCAGGCCACAGCGGCTTTTGTTGCCAAAATCCTTTTGAAAGAGATTATTCCTCGTTTTGGCCTGCTAGCACGTATTGATTCTAATCGAGGAACTCACTTTACTGACTCAGTCTTATCACAAATTTATTCATGTTTGGGGATAACTCCTAAGTTTCATACACCATATCATCCCCAGAGCTCTGGCCAAGTTGAAAGGATGAATAAGGAACTTAAAACTATGATTGGCAAATTATGCATGGAGACTCATTTGAAATGGTCTGAAATTCTACCTCTGGCCTTATTTTATCTCAGAAGCAGACCCAGAGGCGATTTACACATCTCACCATTTGAGATGCTATTTGGACATCCACCTATTCAGGCACAACCATTCAACCCTGCCTATGCTTCATTGTTAGGAGGGGATACAACCGTTGCCACTTATATCAGACAATTACAAACAAAATTGCGAGAACTCCATGACTTTGGAGTTGCTGTTCAAGCAGGCCCCTTAGACTTCTCGCTTCATGATTTGAACCCAGGTGATAGTGTGTACATAAAGAATTTCAAACGTACTGGGTCAACTGAACCTGCTTATGATGGACCATTCCAGGTCCTATTAACTACACCAACAGCCATTAAAATTGGGGAGAGGGACTCATGGATTCATTGCAGTTATGTGAAACGAGTACCCCCTATTCAAAATGAATAATTCTCTGTACTAAGTATTATTACCTGCACCTATTATATTTGACTATACATTCTATTTGCCTATTGTGATGAGAATGCTCTATTGCTGGATTTTGCACTATTTTGTTGCACTTTATTTGATTGATCCTTGTACTTGAACGATGCATATACTACCTCACAACATAATATCTGTATTAGTGACCTAATTGACCTGATGTGCCTTTCAAAAACATTTTATGCTCTTTGTCATTCCTTTTGCACTTTCTTGAATGTATTATTGCTTTGTATGCCTCATTTGCACCCACATCACTTTGTCTACCTCATTTGCACTCACACTATGGATCATGGCAAGTTAAGGAGGAAATGAACCTTATTTCTTACAAATTAACCTCTATTCTTTACCTCTGTGATTGTGTAAAAACTACACATTTTTTTGTTGTTGTTGGTTTTTCTTCCTACATGTGCAATACAGTATTTGATTTTTTTTTCCTTTTCCCTCATTTTTTTTTACATTTGGAGCATGTCACCAGCATTAAATACTCTTGATTGTTTTGATTTTTGCAATAAGAATAAGCTAAGATGCCCATTTGCCTAGCATATGAATTTATACCCAACAAGTTTTGGACTATAGAAACCTGCCACTAGTTATTTAACTATTATGAGACTTTTGCTCGATGACTATCTAATCCAAGGGAAATCGGACCACTAAGGAGCACAGAGTTTTTGACCTGCAAAGTGCAAATGAGCACATAAAAGAAAGAGACTAAACTAATCCTACAGGGATTGATGACATTCTATGTAAAGACTTGATCCTCTGTGAGACTCAAGGTTGCAACGCTTAGCATATGTTAAGACGTAGGACTTCCTTGTACTGCACTTAATATCAAGTACTCAACATCAAATGTTCTGGCTCCATTATATCTGAAGTGAAGAAAAGTACTGCACCGGAAAATGCTATTTCTCATTTGTCTCGAGATCTAGTCTCCTTTTTCAATTTCTTCTATAATGTGACAACTTACTGTAGTCCAGGCTGTTAAATTGGGTTAGTGAGTGATTGTCGTTGCAAAGCTTATAGGACATGGATTGCTACAGGAACCTGCTTTTATTTGTGAATTTTTTTTCCTTTTTCTTATTTCTAGAATTTTTTCCTTTCACACATTTTAAAAAAAAAAATATCCTGTATTTTCCTCAGAGGTTATTTTTTTCTCCTTTCTTTTTCTTTTTTTTATTTTTATTTTTTCTTTGGACTTTTTGATGTTTTGAGAATTGATTCATATACCTTATGCCTTGACCATGTATTCCTATGTGATTCCCATGTGTATCCCTGTATTTTCCTCAGGGGGGAAATGTAAAGTTGTTCTCCTCTGGGTGACTATGTTACTTCTGTAAATTTGGACTTGAATTAGACCCTAATTTAGAACAGAAGACTACCTCCCAGAATCCAGAAGATGCCATGAAGATGCATGCAGAGACCACACACTGCTGCAAGAGATCCAGAGTGAATTTCAAGACATGGCGAATTTGAACTTTGGGGAGTTGAATGTATTTATTTTGAATGGACACTTTATGCCAGAAAAAGGGGACTGCCCCCTAAATGGCTTATTGTCAATGCATGAAACATCGGTTTTGTTCTTTTTCCCTTTTATTTCCCTTTTATCTCTGAATTATTGTAAACTTTAATTTGATTGTTTTCATGATCCATTGGGGAGACTTATCTCCCAAAGGATCACAGGGGGGAATGTAAAGTTGAAAATACCTTGTACTCTCTTTAAAACTACATTACCCATAATTACTTAAGCCTTTTCCTATTGGTTGTGAGTTAAAACTACATTACCCAAACTCCTTTTCACCATACCAAGAAGGCCTTTAGCCTTTTCTTGTTGGTTGTGGGTTTCGCGGGCTGTTTTTTTTTTTTTAACATTTATTAATATTCATTTTTAACATGGTTACATGATTCATGCTCCACCTTTCCCCTTCAACCCCCACCCCGCACCTCCCCACCCATTGCCGATGCGCATTTCCAGTAGTTTTGTCATGTGTCCTTGATCAAGACCAATTTCCAAATTGTTGGTAGTTGCATTGGTGTGGTAGTTTTGAGTCCAAACC
>NW_025389554.1:0-1752 GCF_016433145.1 Gracilinanus agilis | reverse complement strand
AGTCCAACATTCATAAGTCTTCTGTGTGTCAAATGTATGCAATTTCATTATCCCTCTCAAGACCCCAGAAGCCATCTATCCAATCCCCTCATTTTACAGATGAGAAAACTGAAGCCCAAGGATGGTAAGTTATTTATCCCAGGTCCTACAGGACATAAATCTCAAAGGCAGAATTTGAATCTAGATCATATTACCCCATTACAAAATAATGAGAAAGGAAAATGGGTAAAAAAGGAAAGGGATTAGTCAGGAGTCAGGAAACCTGAATCCTAGTCCTCAATCTACCATTAACTTACTCTTTGACCTTAGACAAAGAGCTTCACTTATCTTAAGCTCAGTTTCCTCATCTCTAAGATGAAAGTATTAGACCAAAAGCCTACTAGATAGTGTATCAAGATTAAATTCCATGAGGACATAACTATATGTTCTCTGAACTTTGTAGGTCATCCAACACCTTGCACCAATCTGGATACTGTATGTTCTTAATAAATCTAATCTTCACATGAGTATTCAGTCATCTCTTATAGGGCATGGTGTAAGGGTTAAAAATTAAAGCTTGTACTGTACTTAAATATATAAAAATGCAGTCACTGAAATTATTACTTAAGTCAGAATGACTTTTATGGTAGTTTATTTATAAAAGGAGAAAGAGTGAAAGTAAGGAAAATCAGAGAGAGAATAGATAATTACTCTGGCTTGGTTTGAACCAGGCAGGGCTTCAGAAGCCCCAAAAAAGGAGGCCCAGAGGTAAATTAAACAAAGGTTTTAGCCATGAGGCCTCCTCCAAGACAAGGGGCCTCTCTGAAGGCTGGTACCTCTCAGAAAAGTCAGGAAAGGGAATCAGCCTTTTTTACTCACCCACATGGTAGTTCTAAGGGAAAAATCAAAGAGCAGTCTGAGGTCTCCAGCCTGAGCTCCTCCAAGTTCAAGTTTGAAAGTGAAAGAACTTCTCACAGGAAGTTCTTGTCACTTTTAAAGACCCTTTCTTTCAACACTTCCTGTGCCTTCCTTCCACTTTATGTGGACCAATTGTAGCTATAGCTTTGCTTAGGACTTCCCAGAGGGCAGTCAGTCAAGGATAAGTGGGGCGTATACACTTCTGGTGATTAAATCTAAAAATGGGTAGAGGAGAGTTAATCCCACCTTCACAATGGTCAGGCACTATGCTCAGCACAAAGTCAAAAATTTCAACAGGGCCTGCCCTCAGGGAACTTCCATTCTACTGGGGTGGGAGCAACCAGCAAATAAAAAAGAGCATATAAATTAAATACAAAGTTACCTCAAAGTAAATTGGAGACAAGGGCAGTGATGTAATCAACAATGTAACTTCACAGAAATAGTACATTTTTAATTTTATATAGAGGAAAGCAAGAAACTGAGAGGAGAATTATCTTCTAATGTGCAAGGGGTCATAGAAAGTGGGAAAACTCAAATGATGCCTCATCCTGCAAGGTGAAGAATGAAATTTATATTATTAAGAGAAGAATCATCTTTTATAAGAGCAAGGAGTCATAGAAAAAAGGAATACTCAGTGACTCACACTGCAAGGTGAAGAAAGGAAATTTATATTATTAAGAATGAATGGAGGGGGCAGCTGGGTAGCTCAGTGGTTTGAGAACCAGGCCTAGAGACGGGAGGTCCTAGGTTCAAATCTGGACTCAGACACTTCCCAGTTGTGTGACCCTGGGAAAGTCACTTGACCCCCATTGCCTACCCTTACTACTCTTCTGCCTTGGAGCCAATACACAGTAT
>NW_025389553.1:0-7137 GCF_016433145.1 Gracilinanus agilis | reverse complement strand
CTCCTCCTCCTCCTCCTCCTCCTCCTTCTCTTCTTCTTCTTCTTCTTCTCTCTCTCTCTCTGTTTTTTCTCCTCCCCATCCCCAATTAATGATATCAACATAGATAGCCTGGACCAGTAGCAGAAAGTTTATCTAGGTGGGATCAAAAATAATGGAATAGCACGAGACAACAAATTCAGCTAAGAGCAAAGTGATACACTGAGGAAAACAGATATGGAAAGAAACTCACCCATGGAGAAAGTGTAACATGGAGATGGCAGGGTGGAATTCCTGAAAGATACAGGGTCAAGCCTCAACCCAGAATTCCAGGACCCCCCCCCCAAGAGAACTCTGGGTGAGGGGGCAGTTGAGGGCAGTTGGTTCTTGGAGTTGGAAGTGAGCAGATCACTCTGCTTGCTGATCCCAGTTCTTGATTGCTTTGGAGGCCTTGTATCTTAAAATCTAAAGCCATTTTGGTTTTTCCCTGCTGCTAGCCTGTTTAGCTAAACTAGACCTTTCTAGCAATAGCACAACTGTTATTATTTTTGTTATTTAGATATTAGGAAAGATTAATTATTAGGCTTTGAGGGCAAGCTAGATATAAAAGCTACCTCTCCCTCCTAGGGGGAGGGGCTGTTCCAACCTAACAGTTTAGGGCTTTCCAGACCTAATCTTACCTTTGACAAAACCTCCCTCCTTTCCTTTCCTCACTTATCAGTAAACCTTCATCTTTTGGGAGGAGTGCCTGGTTATTATTTTGGGAATACTCACAACCTCCTTAAAGTTTAGTTCCTTCAGCTGTGTGGCCCATACAAGTCAGATCCTCCTTCTGTCCCTGATAATTTCATGGCATCAAGCTTCTCCCATTATCCCTTAGTCAAACCTGTGGGGAAATTAGTTAAGAAAGTCAACATCTTTAGGAGATTAGCCTGGCCTAGACTTGCCAGAAGACATCAGTCCAATCACCATTTCCAACTGATTTCTAACTGCTTGTTGGGAGGGGGGAGAAAGGAGCACTGTGCTAGACTGCACCCCTCCCTTTTCACTCAAGCCTGTCAGTGGGGGAGGAGTGAGACCAACAGGTTACTGATCATTGGCATAACTACACCTTCCCACAAATATCACTGTTAAAACCAACATAACAAAAGGTAACTTCAGGGAGAATGACCTCTTAAGGCAGAGAAGAATATGGATATAGATTTGTAAGCTACAAGCTTCCAAGCTATAAAGTTCTAGTTCTTGATTGTCCCTTTGCCACATGGGTATCTTGTGCTTTTGGCTTACTATTTTCATATTCTAAATATAAAATTAACCCACTCTCTTCTCATGTACCTCTATGTATTTGTGGTAGAGTGTGATTCAGACTTTTAAGAGGAAATCCATTATTATGTACCCACCATTCTGAATATCCCTAAACCATTTCAGTAGATGATCTGACTACAAACTAATTATCTATGGCAGCTTGTAAAGGGGAAACACACCAGTGGGGGCTCTAAGCAAACATGCTAGAAGCTCAGCCCCTCAGGGGGATCCTCCAGGTACAGATTGGGTGTGTGGGCACAGAAGGGGTAATACAGTACAAAGGAAGTTTATTATCATAACATTGTGGAGAGTTCTTTTGTAAAATCCACAATTTACCTTCTATGTAAGTAAGGATTTTCACATGTGAGGTTTGCTTGAACACTGTCAAATGCTCCTTCCATAATCTTTTAGCATGCCAATACTTTGGCATAGTCCATCTTGTCCAACTTTCTCTTTTTAGGCATAAGAGAAAACTGAGGCATAGAAAGGGGAAAGAATTTGCTGAAAGTCATACACATAGCATGTGGCAGGTAGTGACTGTTTTAGAATTCCCAGGTCTCCTGACTCCTAGGCCAAGGAATTTCTGATCCATTTTCATTGGAATCTGGTACCTGAGAGAGAAGGGAAGGAGTTTGGGGCAGAGAAGACTGGGTTATAATCCTACTGATGTGTTTCCTCCTTCCAGAAAATAACTCTCAGGCTCCAATAAGTAACATGTGGATTATAGGCGGCATTTCCTGCAGTGGCGATGGATAGCACACCCAGCTGTAAAGAGTCTTTCCAAAAAACAAATCAAAACAAAGAGAGACTTTCCTAATATTACTTTAGATCAATGACCTTGAAGAGAACTAGCTTTGTTAAGGAATCAGTCTGTGGTCAAGGTTCCTAGGCTTCGTAGGTGGCTAGAGTCAGAGGCCAAACTGAGGCTGAGTGCAAGGCCCTTCCTAGGGAATCAAGGTCTCAAGTCTGTCTGGAACCCAGGGTAGGAGATGACGGTGACTTGGATTTGAACTCAATCTGCTTCTTGGATGGAGGGTCAGTTTGTCCTCTGGCAAGTGAATTCCTCTATTTGCGAGGTACACTGGGAGAGTACGCTAATCACTTGTGATGCCCAGCAAAATGGGCCAAAAGCAAGTCTGGAGGAGTGAAGACTTATCTTTTCTCAGCACTTGGGATGTGATATGATTCTGCCCATTTGAGAGAAGAGATGAAGTGTTCTCAGCCAGTGGGTGAAGAAAAGGATTATGGACCTAGAGCTGGAAGGGACCTAGGCACTAAGTGCTCCACCCACTCTTTTTTTTTTTTTTTTTAAACCCTCACCTTCCATCTTAGAATCAATACTGTGTATTGGTTCTAAGGCATAAGACTGGGGGTCAAGTGACTTGCCCAGGGTTGTACAGCTAGGAAGTGTCTGAGGTCAGATTTGGACCCAGAACCTCCCGTCTTTGGGCCTGGCTCTCAATCCACTGAGCCACCCAGCTTTTCCCCCACCCCCTCATTTTATAGAAGAGAAACCAAGGCCCAGAGAAGATTGGGAAGCAATTTGCCCCAGACCTCACAGGTCCTTTGAATCCAAATCCGTGGTTCTTCCCACTGAACCACAGAACCTCCATGTTTGTGTGGCTCTCTATTGCCATTTGGTGGGAATGTTGTAGAAGGGAATTCCTATAGGGACAGTGGATTGAATAATGAATGAAAAAACATTAATTAAGTGCCAGGCATTGTGCTAAGCACTGGGCATCCAAATGTAAAATCAAAGGCAAACCCCGACTCTCAAGGAGCTTCCATTCCAGTAGGGCCAGGGCTCTTGGCCTTGTTTGACAGGCCTTGGTGAAGCCTGTGGAGCCCTTCTCAGAAGGTATAAAATAAAATACTTGGGATGACAAAGGAAGCCGCTCGTATTGAGACACAGTTCTCAGAATAGAGATTAGAAAAACAAACCCACGTTCACAGACTCCAGGTTAAGAACTCCCATACGCGGGGAGGTGATGGGAATAGAGAAGGGTGACCAAGGAGGGAGGGGTATTATGGTTTGCAAAGTCACAGGGATGGTAAATGGAGTCACAGGAGAATGAAGATGGGAAGCCACCTTCTCCAGGAATAATGGCAGAGTTGAGTTCTGGATCACAGAAATCTGAAGCTCCAAGGGACTTTATAGGACACTGGTTGGTTGTTCAACTGGTTTGAGACCCATATTTGATAGACTAGAACCCCAGGCTCAGTGAGTGACTGCCGAGCTGAGATTTGAACCCAAGTCCTCTGACTTCAGAACTGGCGCTCATTCCCAAACCATGACTTGTAGTCTCTTCCTTTGGCTTCCTTTCTCGCTAGACTCGGATACCCGAGTTCATGCGCTAGTCCTACCTTGGGCTGGGGAGCAGGGGTTCAGGAGGAGATGCTGGAACCCTGGTCTGGGCCCCATAACCCAGGACAGACAGAAGGCCTTTCTTTCACTGCCTCCCTCCTCCACTCTACTCCTCTGCCCAGGCTGGCTCTGATCACTGGCAGCCCCTCATCCTGGCCCCCTCCCCTTTCCCTCTACCCCCACCCCCAGTCCCGGCCAGCCCACTTTCCCCTTCTTCCCCAACGATCCCCCTGCACTGATTCCCCCTTGGTGGGGCTCCCGCAGGCAGGCCCAGGGTGGAGGGAGGGCCAGGGCCAGGCGGTACAATGCTGTTCCTTGTTCCCCAGCCCGACCAGCAGCCTCATGGAATCAGCTCCATTTCCTGCCCAGGCTTCAGGCCTTTTCCAAAGTAAATAAACAAATACAGTCAAGTTGGGGCCTGGGGGTGGGAGTGTGGGTGTGGGGGGGCGGTGAGGGGTGTTAGGGGGCTCTCTCTCCTGCAGCCTCAGTGGAACGGGGTGGTGGGAGAAAGCCCTCTTCTCTGATTCCTGCCCCCTTCCTGGCAGCCCCCTGTTCCCATCCTGATGCCCATTGCCTGGCTGAGTGATGCCCGCAGGGTGAATCATGTCCATGGGCTTGAGGCCCTGGACTTTCGCCTGGCAAGGCTCCCCTCCAAGGGACTCTCTCCTGGGGTGGGGTGACGCCCTGTGCTGGGCAGGGTCGCGGGAGGCTGATGGGGAAGGAAAGCTGTTTCTGCTGAAGTGAGGCCCTTCTCTGCCTGGAATCTGCTGACCATACCTCCTTGCTCGAGCCCAGCCCCCCACCTCCAGGCCAAGGGCATCCGCCCAGCCTCCGGCTCCTCCTCCCAGCCCTTGTGGCATCAGGTTTGCCCTCAGCTTGTCCCTGTTTGCCAGGTGCCCTCTCTGGGTGCCACTGGAGAACAGATGAGGCCTCTGCCCTCAGGGAGTTGCCCTCTAGCTATGACCACTCTGTTTGTAGCCCAGGCTGGGGACAACAGCGATCAAGGAGTGAGGAGGGCTCTCACAGGCCAGCTGGGCCCCCTTTCCTGTGCAGAGGAGGACACGGAGGCCCAGGGAGGCTCAGTGAGCTGTCTTGAGTCACGTAAGCAGTTAGCATGCAGAGGCAGGATTGGAACTCAGGTCTCGGTGCCCCCTCGAGTTTGGAGATCTGGACAGGGTTAATCTGAGAAGGCTTTGGGGAGGCAGCAGTTCTTTTAAATTGTGATTTAAATAGAATGAAACCCAAGAAATATTTTCCTGTGCCCCCATTGTAAGGGAGATGGGAGGCAGGCAGAGCTAGGCAGCTCAGTGGATGGAGAGCCAGGCCTAGAGAGAAGAGGTCCTGGGTTCAAATTTGACCTCAGATACTTCCTAGCTTGGGTGACCCAGGGCAATTCACTTAACCACCAACTCCTCCCCACCCCACCCCCCACCCCCTATTGCCTAGCCCTTACTGCTCTTCTGCCTTGGAACCAACACACATTATTGATTCTAAGTTGGAAGGTGAGGGTTCAAGAATGTAACTGGAAAACAATGAACAAAATAAGTAAAGATATAAAAGAATATAGAGAATGTGACTATAAAGTTTTCTAAGTCAATATCTGGTCTCAGACATTTACTGGTTGTGGGATCCTGGGAAAGTCACTTAACCTTGTTTGCCTCAGTTTCCTCATCTGATTACAATTATATTAGGGAAAAGTGGCATATAATGGCACACTGGATATAACGCCAGGCCAGGAGTCAGCAAGACTCATCTTACCAAGTTTAAATGTGGCCTTAGGCACTTACTTACTAGCAGTGTGACCCTAGGTGAGTCACTTAATTCCACTGGCCTCAGTTTCCTCATCTGTAAAATGAGCTGGAGAAGGAAATGGCAAACTACTCCAGTATCTCTGCCAAGAAAACCCCAGATGGGGTCCCCAGGAGTCTCTGGGCATGACTGAAACACTATGGGACCCTGCTGGGATCTTTAGGTGCAGTTTAGTGGCCCCATTTCTATTAGAATTTGTCACCACAGGCCTAAGGGACTGGATCTGTCTTGAACCTGTGATTTCACTGACAAAGGGAACTCCTAGAAGAGGAAACGAACCCTTCACCAATGAACCTTCTCTGAAATTTGGGGTCTTAGAGAGTTCCTGGAGCACCTGCTGAGAGGTTAAACGACATCCTCACGGTCACACAAGCCAGCATGGGTCTGAGGCTGGACTTGAACTCAGCTCTTCCTGGTTTTAAGACTCTCTGCTACACCAACCTTGTACCTTTCTAGTCTCAATTCAATTGAACTCTGCAAACATTTATTAAGCCTGCCCAGCACTGTTGGGGACACAAAGACAACGAGACCCTCTGAGAGCTTCCCTTCTACTGGAGGAGTTAAAAAGAAGGAGAATTCCCAGCTGGAAGAGGCTTGAGGGATCCTCTCGATCCAACTCTCTCATTTGGCAGATGGAGAAACGAAAGCCCGGAAAGTGAGGGGCTGAGAAAGGGAATGAACACCGACGATCCTACTGAGGCGGGTTTGCTCCATTTTCCAGGGGTTTCTGATCCAGAACAATAACCCTTTGTGACTTTAAGCTGACTTTGAGAAAAGGGGACCCACGGAACCCTGGCCGGGCCAACTGAGCCCGTCCTGAGAGCAATCCTAGGAACCTTTCCTGATCACGTCATTACCGCCTCAGGAGGGACTCCAGAGAAGTCCAGGGAAGATCACTGTTGGCAGCCAACTCCTCGGGACCCCAGAGGCACTCCAAGGAGTTACCGTCAAGAGGTTGCTGCCCCTCGAGCGTTTGCTTCTTTTTCTTCCCCTCATTTTTCATACCAAAAAAGCCGGCTAATTTCTGTATCCGATGAACTCCTTTTCTCCGGGAGAGGAGATGCTCGTGCTTCGGAGAAGGAGACAGTCAAATAGGCCTTCCTTCTCCCTCAGTTTCTAGTGGCTCGCACTCAGTTTGGTTCTGGTTGGTGAGGTTGGACACATGGGAAGGTAACTGGTTGACATTTTGACAGGTCCCCAGGCCCTACGGAATGAGAAGGGCCAATCTGGGAAATGCAGGGAAAGGCCATCTTTCTGATCACCCAGTTTATTTTTTTAATTTTTTAAATTTCTAACATTTATTTATTTTTTTAATTTTTATTTTGAATATCTTCCCATAGTTACATGTTTCATGTTCTTTCCCTCTCCCCCGAACCCCCCTAATCCCCTTAGCCGATGCACAATTCCACTGGGTTTGTATCATTGATCAAGACCTAATTCCATATTATTGATAGTTGGACTAGAGTTATCGTTTAGTGTCTAAATTCCCCAATGATATCCCCATCAGCCCATGTGATCACCCAGTTTTAGAACTTTGGTTTTCCCCTTCTCTTTCAGCAGGTTCGATCCTGGTTGATTTTTCCTTTTGCAATAGGTCTCCTTTCTGTTTCCACTATTATCTTGGTCCTGGCGGTGGCTTTTTCTTTCTTTCTTTCTTTCTTTCTTTCTTTCTTTCTTTCTTT
>NW_025389552.1:0-3089 GCF_016433145.1 Gracilinanus agilis | reverse complement strand
GGGGAGGGGGAGGGAACGGAGCAAGGTCAGATCCGCTTATCCTTTAATAAATGAACACCCGCCCCCGTCTCCCAGCCGCCAGCCGCCCTCCTCCCTCCCCCCAACTCCTTCCTCTCGCCCGCCGCTCTCCTCGGCTTAGAGAGCCCCTCTAATCACCTCAGTGGCCCCCAGGCTGTAAAATTCCGGCCCCGAAGAAGGTTTAATTTATTTGTTTGCTTGCTGGGCTCCCGGGAGAGGCCGGCTTGAATTCATTCTGACTAACCGCTGCAGCCCCGCTGGGCGCCTCCCTTTTTCCTTCCGCGCTTTCCCTTTCTGCGGCTGTTTCTCTTTCTCACAGGGGAGCTCCGTCCCCCCCCCCCACTTTCGCCCTCGCCCCCGCCCCCTTTGGGCACCAAACCCTGCTCTTGGCAAAGGCGGTGACCCCGGCTCGGTCCCTCTGCTCCTCCTCCCAGGGGTGCTCTTTGCTGCCCCAGGAATCCCCACCTCCGCCACGTCGGGGGGATGGCCGCAGAGGAGAGTCACTCAGGAGACTCCGGCCATCCCCAGCTAACAGAAAGCCCCCTGAGTGCCGCCTGTGTCTGCCCCTTCTTCCCACCCAGGACTCGCGAGAGCGGGGGGCCTCCTCAGGGCAGGGGTTGCTTCTAGTCAGTAGGCGAATCCATTGCTGGGGGTCCAGTGTCCGCGGACGCATAGGATCATGGATCTAAAGATGAAATGGAGGGCAGCTGGGGGGCTCGGTGGATTGAGAGCCAGGCACAGAGATGAGAGGGCGAGGGTTCAAATCTGGCCTCGGACATGTCCTAACTGTGTGACCCTGGGCAAGTCACTTAACTCCCGGTGCCCAGCCCTTCCTGCTCTTCTACCTGGGAACCAATACTTAATATAGATTCTAAGATAAGGGTTTTTTAAATGGATCTTAGAACCCTCATAGTCCAGCCCATTCCCACATGAGAAACCTGAAAGTTCAGAGAGATTAGAGGAGGTGCCCAGGATCACCCCCGTAGCAAGTGGCGAAGATGGGATTTGAACCCAGGTCCTCAATTCCAGAAGCTACTGTTCTTCCCACCAGGTCACAGATGTTGCCACATGGTGTTTCTTGGGATTCATCTTGGGGTCGATAGTTTGGAAGGTTCAGAGAATGTGACTCTGGGATTCTAGTCCCTTGTGGAGGAAAAGCTTCTCCGAAGCCCTTCTAGGGAGGAATGTGGCCTTCAAGATGGCAGCAGGGACCTGGTGAAAGCTTCCTGGGCCAAGAAAAGAGCAGGAAAGGCAGGGCTGCAAGAGGGGTGGATCCAGATTAGGGGCCGAAGGCACACTGATTTGGCCAGGCTCCATCCCCCAGAGGGAGGAGGAGAGGAGACAGGTGGACAGCCAGAATGACGGCTGAATCCAGGAATGCAGCCCCTGACACCCAGGGAATTCTGCCCCTCCACCCCCACCCTCATTATCCTTATCTAGTTCCCTGAAGAAACTGTGCCTGGTTACCCCACTGGTGCAACTGCCTTTGTCTTGCTCTAGACAAAATTCCCCACCCTGCAGCCCCTTCCCTGATTCTCCTAATGGGTCCATAGTCTGTCTAAACCTGTGTTGGCCAACCTATGACATGCGTGCCAGAGGGGGGCTGCTCCCCTCCCCCCTCCACATGCCTCACCCACCCCTCTGCCCAGCAGCCCAGTGGGAGAGCTTCCTCCCTCCCCTGCTCCCATGCGGGGTGAGGGTGCCGTTCAGGCACTCATTCTCTAAAAGGTTCGCCATCACTGCCACCTACTAGTCAGAGCTGGGCCTTCATTTCCCAAACTGTGCTCTTCTCTGCAGTTTAATTGTTAATCAATCAATAGACATTTATGAATGTCCTAAATAATGTATTAAGGGAGGGAGATAGAAAGACAGGCTCAGCCCTCAAGGGGCTCACATTCTACATGGAGGACGGGAGGACATAGAATGTGGAGAAGCAGGTACAGGACAGACACAGCGATGGGTGGAAAAGGGGCTAAAAACCAGGAGCCATCAGGAAAGATGGCCCCACGGCCCATGACCGATGGGGACTGAGGGCTTCCAGAGGCAGGAAGGAAGGGGGAGAATATTCTCCACCTGGGCAACAGCTTGGTACAAAAGCACAGGGGCCATGGAAAGTAGGCCAGTGTGGTTGGAAGGCAGAATGCATGAGGGGGAATAATGACAGGCTGGAGGCCGCCTCTAAAGGGTTTGAAATGTCAGAGATCCTTTGATGGTATCATACTTGAAGCAAAGGAGAGTCACTGAAACTTTGGTAACCAGGAAATGAGCTAGTCAGACCTGTGCTTCAGGAGTATCAATAAACAACGGTGTGGAGGCTGGACTGAAGGAGGAGCCCATCGGGCAGGAGAGCCTGGACTGCAGGGAATGTGGCAATGAGGGGAAAAGGCTACAGGGAATTGGATGATGGGGAGGCCACAGCAACAAGATTGGGCAATGGATTGGCTTGGAGGGTAGTTAATGAGAGCGGGAGGAAGAAGGGACTAAGCATTTCTAGAGCTCCCCCTGTGTGCCAGGCATCATGCTAAGGGCTTTACGACACGTATTAGACTACAGAGATGGAAAACTCTTGGGTTAGAAACCTGAATGGCTGGAAGTAAGATGGTACCCTTGCCAGAAAGAGAGAAGGTAGGACAAGGGGTGGGCTTAGGAGGGAAGGTGGCGAGTTCTGTGTGGGATGCTTGAATTTGAGATGGCCTGGGCTCTGCAGGGGGATGCCAAGCAAGAAGTCAGAAACGATTCAGGAGAGGGGTTAAGGGCTGAGATGTAGCTCTGAGGATCGCTCTGGAGAGGAGAGTTGAATCCATGGGAGATGAAGGGATACAGATGGGGAGGGAGAAAGAGACAAAAAGAGAGACAGAGACAGAGACAGGCAGATAGAGACAGAGAGACAGAGAAAAGAGAAAACAGAGACAGAGAGAGAGAGACAAAGAGAGGAGAGAAAGGGGAGGGAGGGGGAGAGAGAGAGAGAGAGAGACAGAGACAGAGACAGAGACAGAGACAGAGACAGAGAAAAGAGAAAACAGAGAGAGAAGGAGGGAGGGAGACAGAGAGAGAAAAAAAGACAGAGGAGA
>NW_025389551.1:0-4831 GCF_016433145.1 Gracilinanus agilis | reverse complement strand
AGGGGGGAGGGGGGAGTGAGGAGAGGAGGGAGAGAACTGGAATCATGTGACCGTGGAAAAATAGTCTGAATTCATTAATTAATTAAATACATTTTAAAAATAAAAAAGGAAGTGAATGAAAAAGAGAAAGCTATTCGGAGTATTCGGTAGGTCAGCTATGGGACAGCTATTTCCTCTAAGCAAAAATATTTAAGACACAAAAGACTCATCATCAATCAACATTTAGTTGCATTTCCTATGTGCCAGGCACCATTTAAAAAAAAAAAAAGAGGTAAAAGACAGATTCTGCCCTCCAGGCGCTTACAACCTAATGGGGGAGACAAGATGCAAATAAATATATACAAAGTAAGCTACAGGTAGGATAAAGAGGGAATCATTTTTTTTTTTCTTAAACCCTTACCTTCCATTGACTCCAGGGCAGAAGAGTGGTAAGGGCTAGGCCATGGGGGGTCAAGTGACTTGCCCAGGGTCACACAGCTAGGAAGTGTCCGAGGCCAGATTTGAACTCCCGGCCTGGCTCTCTAACTACTGAGCCACCCAGCTTAGATCTTGTGATAGATGAAGCAGAGGGGGGTTCAGGTATATTAAGCTTTTTCTAGAAGGAAATATTTGCAAAATGCGCTGCCTGACGTAGCCCAAGGGAGCAACATTCTGGGACTGTTCATCTCTCAGAATCCCAGTGTGGTCACCCATTCTTAGATCAATTGGGAAGCAAGCATTAATTAAGTGTTTACTGGGTGCCCATCCCTGGCCCCTGTCCTCAAGGTATTCCCAGTCTGATGGGGAAACCAACAGGCAAACAGCAGTGAGCAAAACAATGTATAAGCCTAGAAAAGGGAGGACCTGGGATCCAATCTGGCCTCAGACATCTCCCAGTTGTATGGCCCTGGACAAGTCACTTAACCCGGATTGCCTACCTCTTGCCACTCTCCTGTCTTAGAATTGATGCTAACACAGAAAGTAAGGGTTAAAAAAAGAAAAAAAAGCCATTTCTAGGGAGGCTTTGGGGGAAAAGATAATGAATTCTGTTTGGATATGCGGAGTCTAAGATGTCTATGAGGAATCTAGTTCAAGATGTCAATGGGTAATTAGTTGGTAATATGAGATTAGAGGTTAGGGCTGGATACAGCTGTGGGAATCATCTGCAGAAAGGATAATTGAATCCACGGAAGCTAGGAGATCCCCAAAGGAGCTGGCATAGAGGGAGAAGAGAAAGGGAACTTCGACAAAGTCTTGGGGGAAATCCCTAGTCCGTGGATATGATCTGGAAGCAGATCCAGCCAGGGAAACTGAGGCATGAGAGATATGTTGGAAGAGAGCCAGGAGAGAGAAAACCTAGAGGGGGGGAGGCAGCTGGGTAGCTCAGTGGATGGAGAGCCAGGCCTAGAGACGGGAGGTCCTGAGTTCAAATTTGACCTCAGACACTTCCCAGCTGGGTGACCCTGGGCAAGTCACTTCACTCCAATTGTCCAGCCCTTACTGCTCTTCTGCCTTGGAACCAATACACAGTATTATTCATTCTAAAATAGAACTTAAGGGGGCAGCTGGGTAACTCAGTGGATGGAGAGCCAGGCCTAGAGATGGGAGGTCCTGGGTTCAAACCTGGCCTCAGTCACTTCCCAGCTGTGTGACCCTGGGCAAGTCACTTAACCCCCATTGCCTACCCTTACCACTCTTCTGCCTTGGAGCCAATACACAGTATTGACTCTAAGATGGAAGGCGAGGGGTTAAAAAAATCCTTGAGGGAGAGAGTATTAGTATGTATGCTGAAGTCTCCTAGGAGGAGGGCAGGAGTGGGAAAGAGGAAAAACTGTGAACTCCTGGAGGAATAAAGGAGAACGTCCCAGGGGTGTGCAGAGAGTGGCTGGGGAGAATCTTCATTGGGTGATAAGTGGGGATTGAACGGATGTAAAGGAGGAGAGTGATGAGGGAAGAGGAAGAACCTGGCAATCGAGGCAGGCAGGGGTGGGGTCTGATTTTCCCACTGCCGCTGAGTTGGGGCATTTTGAGGGAAGGCTTAAGCGTATTGGAAGGGCCAGGGAAGCTCTAGCAACAGGAAGGGCTCAGGTTTCAACAGGAGTCGGAAGATGGAGAGAGTGAGAAGGCCAACAGTCTGCAGTGAAAGCACGTTTGTTAACTGAGGAGGAAGCCTTCTGGGGAGCAGAGTGGAAGCGGCAGAGAGATCTGGAGTAAGTAAGCGGGGAGAGATGGAGAGGATGGGAACGAGGGGCCGGGCACTAGGGGCCCGGGAATGGGTCAGCCAGGAGCTCAGAATTCCTGGGATGGGGAGAGGAGGAGGGGAGGGTTGGGAGTGTGCCAGGCTTTGAGGGATGAGGCCAGTCGGGCTCACCAGCCACTGCAGAGAGGTCAGCTGAAAAAGACAAACTATCAGACTGTTCAAGGCCCTCCCTCAAGGTCCGACTTAGTAGCAACAGGGCTTTGGAATAGGGGTGTGTGTGGTTTAAGAAGATCATTTCATTTCAGGGAAGTAGGGGCAGGAAAAGCTGTGACCTGAGGCAGTCTGTCTAGAAGGCAGGAGCTGGCCACAGCCAAATGAGTCTGAGCTGAGGAGGAGACAGAGTTACACAGACAGACAGACAGACAGATAGAACAACAGATGGATGGATACACACACGGATAGACAAACAGATGAACAGACAGACACATAGCTAGATAGATGGACAGATGGACAAATAGACAGATGGATGGACAGATGGATGGATGGATAGATAGATAGATAGATAGATAGATAGATAGATAGATAGATAGACATATAGATGGATGGACAGGCAGACAGATAGATCAATAGATGGATGAATACACACACAAATAGACAAACAGATGGACAAACAGATAGCTAGATAGAAGGACAGATGGACTGACAGATGGACAAACAGACAGACAGATAGGTGGACTGACAGATGGACAGACAGACAGATAGATGGATGGAAGATAGATGGACAGGCAGACAGATAATTAGATGGATGGATACACACATGGATAGACAAACAAATGAACAGACAGATGGACAAACAGACAGCTAAATAGAGGGACAGATGGACAAATAGACAGGCAGATGGATGGATGGATGGATGGATGGATGGATGGATGGATGGATGGACAGGCAAACAAATAGACAGACAGACAGATAGATGGACAGGCAGACAGACAGCTATATAGATTGATAGATCAATAGATGGACAGACAGGAAGACAGAAAAGATGTATAACTAAACTGAGGAGACAGAAGGTAGATCTAATCCTTGAGCAGAGGTTTGCTCCGTGCTGTGCTAGGCAGGGTGCTAAGTACAAGGGGAAAAGCATAAAGAATGCTTCCTGACCTCAGAGAGTTTCTATTCTAAGGGGGGGAGGGGGACGACACATAACAGGGACTCTAAAGGGAACAGATGAACAGATGGTGGGGTGGACAAGCAGTCTGGGGAATCCACGGTTGACTGAACTTTGCAGAGCACCCAGAGAAGCCGTCTGGGTGAATTCAGAGGCCAGAAGCCTGAGGCTGGGGGCCTGGATCAGTCTGGCCCGGAGCTCCCTGGGAAAGAAGCCTAAGCTAATGAAGCCAGCCAGGGACAGCCCAGGGCGGGCTGCTACCAGGAAATAACCTCCATCCCTGGCAGGCCGGGAAAGGCAGGAATCGCCTCCCCCCTGGCCCTAAGGAGAGCCTCTGAGCCTCGGAAAGAAGAGCCCAGAGCTCGTCCTTCCTCCTCGGCGTTTAGCTCTCAGGTAAGCGGGAATCTGCGGCGGGCGGTCCGGAGGGGCTCTCCGCATCCCTGGATACAATGAGGGAAAGTATTTCCCGACGGCGAGCGCAGGGATACAAAGAGATACCAAGTAACAGTCGCGGAATCGCAGCGGCTCACACTCGGGAAGCACCTTGGCCTCGGCTAGTCCATTTCAGACGTGAAAGGAATCTCTCCCGGCGTGATGGGCCGGCCTGTGCTGGCTTCCCTCCAAGGCTGGGGAGCTCCCCGCCTCCCCCGGCAGCTTGGGGACTGCTCTCATTGTTAGCAATCCGACGGGAGCCTGAAACAGCCTCTTCGCCGCTCCCCATCCCCCACCCCACCTTGTTCCTAGTTCTGGCCTCTGGGGCCAAACAGATGAAATTTAACCCCTCTCCGGGCTGACAACACTCGAAATAATCATGGCTGCCGTTCGGGTGCCACTTTAGGGCTTCCAGAACCCTCCAGAAGCTCCCTGTAGCCTCTCTATACCCCGAAGCGAGGAGGAAACACCGAAACGACCCTCATTTACAAAGGAGGCCATGGAGGCTGGCCGGGATTAGGGAGGTGCACCCTAAAAGAGAAATCGGTGCCCGCGAGCCAGAGCGCAAAGATACTCAAGAAGTGATTCTTTTTTGAACCCCGACTTTCTAGTGGATCAGTTCTAAGACTGAAGAGTGGCGAGGGCTCGGCAACTGGGGGAGGGGGGCGGGCCAGGACAGTCCCTCATCCAAAATTCTTCTGTTTTTGTATGTAGTTTGACCGTAAGTAGCTTTGCCCGTGAAGGGTGTGGTCCTACTGTGCCCCTCTGCCCTCTGCCCGCACTCCCCGAATGCCTGATGAAGTTTGACCCTGGAGAAGGGCAGATACAGTGCCCCAATCCCCTTTTTGGCAGAGGTGGGGGTCTGTGGGTAAGGAATACTGTTTAGCTTTTTTGACTTGGTTAATATATTGATTGGTGGTATTGAACTGCTTTTTCTTCCTTCCTTCCTTTCCTTCCTTTTCTTTCTTTCCTTTCTTCTTTCTCTCTTCCTTTCCTTCTCTCTTTCTTTCTCTTTCCTTCTTTCTCTTTCCTTCTTTCTTTCTTTTCTTCTT
>NW_025389550.1:0-6930 GCF_016433145.1 Gracilinanus agilis | reverse complement strand
AAATAGCAGATTCACAATGCACATTCAAATAGAGTACCATTATTTCCAATAGCACATTTTAAAACAATAAACAATGATTTTTAAAATTATATACTTGTTACAACTTTTAAATCTTGGCTAAGAGTTTCTCAACAAACTCTATTACTGCTTCCATAGCAAAATCTGATATTTAAAAAAAGAAACCTTCTGGTATAATCATCCTCAGATAAGAATATACAGGAGCTCCATGGCTTCCTGTTTTAAAAAATCCTGGGTAGGAAATGCTTCTACCCATTTAAGGCAATAATTTCTCTTATAATAAAATATATAAAAGCTTTATCCTTTAAGACAATTTTTAAGGATTTAAAGTAAGAGCTCTTGTAAAATTACAAGGTAATTCTCAAAGCATGGAAACTTTCAAGGTTCTTTACCAAGACGGAATAAATTTTAAAAGACATGTGCTTTTATAAGATGTTCATAGATGGTACATATAACCACATTGTTTCTGATACAATAAGCTTTAAGTAAATTAGGAAATATAATAACATCATAAGCAGAAACTTCATTAGCTTAAAATGATTCAGTGCAACAGGAAAATCAACAAAATAAGCAAGTTTAATTTACAAAACTAATTAGCAAAATACAGTAAAATACAGTCTCTTTAAAACAGAAATAAAACCCATTCAGTTCTGAGGTTTAAAAGATTGAGTTCTTCTGAGTTTAAAGGGTTTTTTTTTAAAGTTTAAAGTTCTGAGCAGGTATGGGGTGAATTTTCTTCCCCTAAGTTCAGTTTTTAATAATCGCAAGTTTGAATAGGCCATGAGCCGGAGAGGTTCAGATGCTAGGTCCACGTGGGCTCAGGGTTAGAGAAAAGCTTAGGTCAGTTTTGTAGAAAATCCCACGTGTAGAGCTTGTGTGGGTGGAGGGCTAGAATGCCGGCCATTACCAAGGGAGGGTAGTGGAAATATATTACCCAAGCCTAAGCAGTAGTGGCAGAAGTCTATGAAAATCTCCACAAAAGCAGCAGCTGGGGTCATAGCTGTTGGAGCTTGGGGTTCTGGGCTCAGAACAGGACTAGCAGCACCAGCGAGTCTGCTCTGGTGAGTCAGCAAAAGCAGCAGAGATCAGAGTAGGCAGGAATGTGAGGCAGGCTTGTAGTCAGGAGATCAGTGGTGAGATGAAACTGGCTGGGCTCTCTGGCGTTTTTGCGTCCACAAGGGCCACCAGGCCTGGGGCATTGAGCAAAATAATTCACAGCCCAGCAGCCATTAAAGCCATTGTCTCTCTTCCCCGTAAAACAGCCTCTAGGCTGGGGAAAATCGGGAGAGGACTGGGCGAGGAAAAAGATTGCGTCTGAGACTCTGGATCCCAGAGCCACATGGCTTCCTCTTAGACTATCTAGAAAATTGAGAATTCTTAATCCAAACCTTGTAAGGTTGCCATAATTATTAAGATTAAAAATAATAAAGGCTGCTATAATTATAGAAATTATTATTTTAATTAAAGCCATGCTGATAGATAAAGTCATTAGACCACACACTTGTAAGAATTCAAAACTGCCGCCTAGCCATAATTACCTCCCCTCTCCTCCTGCGCCCAGTAGCTAAAGAGGCTAAAAAAAAAAAAAAAGGCTTTACTTTCAGATTTCCTCTCATTTTAAACTGTTCTCTGTGTGGTGAAGCAGACATCCCCATGCCCAAAGAACCGGAAGCAGAAACCCGTTGGACCACGGGAAATATAGTTTGATAGTTCCCAAGTGTCCATAGAAAAAATATATATACTTTTAGATGGCATTTCCCAAATTTCACTTTTACAACGCCTTTCCTTTTCAAAAGTTTCAATTTTTTTCTATTTGATTTTTTATTTTTTTTCCTTCTTCTTTTTCTTTTAAATTTATTCAGACAACCCCATGACTCAACTATATATCTTGAGCTGATCTGGGTATTTCTTTCTAAATACCCACGTCATGGGGTATTTTATTTTTATAAAATCCAAGATTTTATTGCATTTTTATAATATCCAAGATTTTATTTTTGATTTGTTTGAGAGACATTCTCAGGGAAAGAAACTTGCTGATTCCTTAATCCAGAGAATGAACTGTTTGCAGAGAGATGCTTGAAGAACCTACATTTAATCAAGAGATCCAGAATGAACTTTGGGTTGCATTTGATTGAACTGATGGGGTTTACTGCATCGAGGGATCCAGAATGAACTTTGGGTACTAATGAATGGACTGATGGGTTTTGAATAGCTACTTTAATTGTAAATGTTGTACCAATAGGGGACTGTCCCCAATTGGTTTCTTGTCAACACTCTTAGAAAAACATTGGTTTTGCTTTCTCTCTTTTCCATTTCCCTCTTATCTCTAACTATTGTAGTTAGAAGACCTTTGTCACTATAAGATATTTGTGTAAAATGATCACTTGGGGTGACTAGGCACCCAATATGATCATCAGGGGGGATTGTGTAAATGGAATTAAATCTAGCCCATTCATAGTCAAAAAATCTACCATCCTAGGCGTAGAAATGATGTCACCCTCACCTTCCTTAGTGGGGAGGGGAGATGAGTTACCCACACGTGACAATAAGTAACAAATCAAGAACAAGGGACTGCCCTTTGGGCAATCCGAATCAATGTAGAGACTGCCATTTGTCCATTTGAATTAGAGGTGGACCCACAGGAAGTGACGAAAGACACTATCTCTTTAAGTAAGTTAGTTACTTCCTGTTGAAGCAGTTCCTGATCTGAACCTGGTGCTGAAGGAGCTCCTGAGACCACAGAACGCTTACACTCTGTATTGTCACGTGGGTAAGTTAGGCTGACTTCCTTGGCCTACCTAGGCTGCTTCCAAACTCTGCCTATCTGGCTGTTGGGCCTTGTGGCTTACAGCTTCATTTCTTTAGCCTTTTAACCTTCTCTCTCCGTCCAGGCCTTTGGCCTAGACTAGCCTCTCCCTTTCTCTTTATTACTACACTTTACCTTCCAGATTGTAAATAAACTCCTCAACCTTATGCTGACTTGGGTCTGATTTAATTACAGAATCAACCTGAATTGTTGATTCCTGGCGGCCACACTTTAAATATATATCTATAATTACCTAAATTTCCCTCTTACAATTTACACTAAATTCAAGGCACTAGTACAGTGTAGTAAGAAAAGTGAAAATCAGGCTCTGGGGCTTATATTCAGAGTAGCAGGAAAGGGAAAAGAGTAATTAATTACCAAAATGAGAGGGTAAAGACCTCTTCCATCTTATATGGGGTTATAATATTAATTTGTAATCCTTAGTTATGCTACTGAAATCAAAGTCATGACTACCACCACCAGATTTGTTACATATTACATGAAATGGTTGAAGACTGACACAACTCAAGTAGCTCTTCTATTAAAATGAATTAGCAATGATGACATTTCTCCAATATTGCTTCCATATTTTGCTTGAACTGCTCATTATAAAAGAAATATTTCACTTCAAAGGAATCTAAAAGTCACCTTTAAATATCATTTTCATATTTAAAATCTAACAAAACTAATTTTAAAATCATTTGCATTAGTATATCTTTAAATTTGTCTTTCTGATTTTGAAAATTGCTTTGACATATAATACAGTTATTTCTTTTCCTCCAGTGAAGAACCTGGGAGGCATTTGTTCACATGACCTGTCAAATTTCATACCTAAGCCATAAGTAGATGCCTGAGTAATAATTCATTTACTTTTATAGGATTTGTCAGGTTCTATTTATAAAAACAAGAGTCAAGACCATGATGTCTTTTAGTGGCATTCACTCTTTTCTCTCTTTCTTTTTTTGTATTATTTTAGAAAGACATAAATCAAACAGACATTGGTTGATGCACTATTAAAAGCAAATCCTAAATGAATAAAACAAGAACTAAGTACTAGACTCAGAAAAGTAAAATAGCAAAGAGATAACTTAAGTTCTATTTTTTAACTGTATGATGTATGCAACTTTATGCAAGCTACCAATGAATTGGTTCAGGAAATGGATAGAGGGGAAATGCTTAAGGGAAGAGAAGGAAAAAGAAATGTAAGTAAAAATTTCTTTTCAAAGAAAGTTTGATATAGCCAAGAAGTGAATAAGGAAACTGTATTTGTACTCAATGTGAAAGAGTAGCTCTTGGCTCTTTATGACTGTTCCCTTTTATAGCTCTCATTCAGTCAAATTAAATCCTTAGATACACAGCAGTACTCAAAATGCCTCATATAAGAATGAATAAGAAAGAAATAAAGAAATGAGAAAACAAAGGAGAGCTCCTAAGAAAACTAAAATCATTTAGTAAGCAACTAAATAATCAAAGGTTAAACAGAATAAAAGCATCCGTGTTATTTGAAATATAGAAGAATCAGAAATCAAAACTTTCTGATAGCCTTCAAATATGTGAAATACTTACATACTATAAATACTAATCAACTGTTTAAGAAAATGTAAAGACATGGAAGAAGAGAAAATGGGTCATAGTTTCATAGAAATGTAGCTAGAATGACCTCAGAGGACATCTGGTCTAATTCCCATCTTCTTACTGAAAATGGAACTCAGACCCAGAGGGCTTATGACAGAGACTGTTGCATGTACAATGGTTAGAATGCCAGACCCAGAGTCAAGAAGATCAGACTTTATATTTGACCTTAACCACTGGTCAGTGTAAGAACCTCAATAAGTCAGATAAATTATTTGTTTTCATTTCCTTGAGTATAAAATGCAGAAAATGATTAACACTTTCCTCATGGAATTATTGTGAGGATGAAATGTCACAAGGTTTGGCAGAATAAACACTTAACACAATGCTTGGGCACATTGATATGCCCTATAAAATTAGTTATTCCCTTCTCTTATGACTTGCCCATCATTATACGGTTAGTATGCATCAGAAGTGGTATAATAATATAAGTCCTCTTATTTTAGAATTAACCACAAGAAACGGCCTTAGACATTTTGAAAGTGTATTTTCATTATACTCCTTGCCATGATGTGTTGATGGTCTGGGTTCTTGAAGGATATGCCTCTAAGTTACTAGTGTTATTTGGCCCAACCAACTAGTGAAACTTTTATTATAAGACTAGAAACCAATGCCTGCAATTTAATATTTTGAAATTTGGAGGGAGACTTTTCACCAAACAATTGGACAATAGGTAATGATTTTTTAATCTCTCATAATGACTACTGAAGACATATACTAGCCAATGTAAATATACAGAGGAAACATATATACTGATAACACCATTCATGAATCCTTGCATTTAACCCTGACTTTGGTGGTTGTAAGTTATTAAATGCTGAATTTAACATGGAAAGCTGTCAAATATTCTCCTTGGTATAGAGATTGCCATTTCTCTATATTATATTAGGTAATATTTGAACTGAATTTCTGAATGTCAACAACAGACATAGGATTTCACATTTCTGAAACTCTTTGCTAAATGAATGTTTTCATGTGTTGCTTAAAGCAACTATTTCAAACTGTCTGCTACAGACTTACTTACAAGAACTGTCTAGTCCAATACATTCTCTGTCTCTCCTGAAGCCATACTGACAGTCTGGTTGGATAGTCTTGACACTCCCATTTTCTCTCTCTCTCTCTCTGCTTTTAGGCCCTAAAGAATAATTCGGGGAGGAGTAGTGGGGAGGAAACAAAAATGTGAATGGTAGTTGTAGTTTTATCTAGAGTTGTAGTGGTAATACTTGTATGTGATAATGGTTATAGTAGTAGTAACAATAATAGCAGCAGCAATAATAGCATTTAGAATTTATGTAGAAATGTAATATTTGCAAAGCACTCTAAAATATTATCTCACTTTATCCTTGAAACAACATTAGAAGATATGAGGAGACTGAGGCAGACAGAGGTTAAGTGATTTGTCCTGGGTCATATAGATAATAAGTGACTGAGTCTGGATTTGAATTCAATTCTTCCTGATTCTAAGTCCATGCTTATTATCCACGTTGCCACCTAATAACTTAACATTACTAAAGGTAGAGATCAATTGAATACACATCTGGTGATCTAGACAACAGGATTATAGTAACATTTAAAAAATTAATATGGAGAGAATAAGCAACAAGTGTCAAATACTTGTAAAAATTCCAAAGTCAATTAGGTTAACGAATTTAGAATGCTCCTCTAGTGAATGTGTTTCATGATTTTTTGGCTCATTGCTTCAAGAATATTCTCTACTGTTCAAAGGATATAAGAAATATGAATTTGGAAATTATTTCATTTTTATTCCATCTTGTTGCTACTTTAGTGCCCTAGTATGGTCAACGAGTTCTCAAATTTAGTCTATGTATATAGACTAAAAGTCATATGTCAAGAGAACTGCAAGGAAAAGTAAGTAAATGAATCATAAATTGAGCATATAAGATGTTCTTTCTCTTTCATAACATGTTCAATACTTCATGTTCTCCTTTTGGCTTTCTTTCAATGTATATAATTTGAAATGAGAAATTTAGAGGAAACTACTATTTTTAAAAAGGCTATACAGGAAAAAAGAAAGCAAATCCCATTTAGAGATCATTGTGAAGTAATATACCACAAAAATCTGAATATAATTCCCAGAGGTAGAAGAGTTTTGAAATATGTATGATATTTATATATTCTGGGTCACTATTTTTGCAAAAAACACCTGAAATACAATCAAAAATGCTTGGGATTTTGAGTAGGTTACTTGAATACCATACTAGATATTTTAATTAATCCATCATTTTTTTCAGGTTAATTTAAATCAATTTCCTGGAATAATTGAAATATTTTGTGCGAAGCAAGCCATTGAAGGGTGTTTTTTTTTTAAATGGGAGTTGAGAAAAAAATATGGCATCACTAAGCTGTTGATGTGTATTTTGCTAAGGGAAAGAAGATATTTAAAGCAGGTATGACAGGACACACACACACACACACACAGAGAGAGAGAGAGAGAGAGAGAGAGAGAGAGAGAG
>NW_025389549.1:0-7277 GCF_016433145.1 Gracilinanus agilis | reverse complement strand
GAGGGAGAGAGAGAGAGAGAGAGAGAGAGAGAGAGAGAGAGAGAGAGAGAGAGAGAGAGAGAGAGCTCTAGTCTCTCTTCCTACATCCAGTCCTATGTCACCAATTGCCTGCTGGGAATTTTGAGCAGGATGTCCCCTAGGCATCCAGTATATGCAAAACAGAACTTTTTTCTACCCCAGACCCATTTCTCTTCTGAACATCTCTATCTCCAATGAAGATATGCAGATTCACAATGTCAGAGGCATCATCAGCTCTTTATTCTCACTGACCTTACACATCCAATCACCTGCCTAATCTTTTCGTTTCTACTTCCTCAGTATCTCTAGAATCAGTCCCCATCTCTCCACTGGCAACTCAGCTAAGGCCCTCATCACTTCTTGCCTAGACTATTGCAATACTCTCCTAATTAGTCTCCCTCCTAGGTCTCTTCTTACTCCAATCCGTCCTCCACCCAGATACAAAGTGATTTTCCTAAAACACAACTCTGACCATGTCACCATCCTAATGAATAAACTACAATGGCTCCCTATCTACCCTAGGATCAAATATGAATGTCTCTATTTAACAGGGAAAGCTCTTTATGCTCTGGCCCCATCCTTCTGTTCCAACTTGATTATACATTATTCCCTTGCAGACAAAGTGGCTGCCTTGTTCTTCACACACAATACTATGTCCCATCTCTGTGCTTTGTACAGTCTATTCTCCCATGCCTGGAATACTCTTTCTCTTTGCTCCCACATCTTGGTGGTGCCCCTTATGACTCATCTCAAGTACCACCTACTATCCTCAGCCTTTTCTCGTCCCTCTGGATGACAGAACTCTCCACTTCAAGATTAGTGTGTGTCAGAGAGGGGCTTTCCCCTGATATTTCAGTCGATATGGACACAGAAACTTAATCATCTCTCATTAATGCCTTGAGATTATGTTTTAACTGTAGATATGATCTATGGGGTTTATCCCTTTGTGAAATGATAATACTTCTCTGATTGAGTCAAGAATGGAACAAGTCTATTGACTTAGCAAGCAAATTAGTCATGTTTCTTAAGACGTTAAAAAGCTAAAACCTGGCTGCAATTCAGAATTCAAGATCTGGAGATATCACAAGTCAGGGAGGCCTCTGCCATAAAGAAGAAAGGTCTTTTTCTCCCCTCCCCTCGACCACGAAACTTTTTGTCCATGAAACTTTGGAGGGGAGCTATTGGACCAGTAGGATATAATGTATTCACTGAGGAGTAGAGATATCCCCTCCAGACAGACACAGAAAGAGAGACACAGTCACCTGAGAAAGGAAATTCAAAAAGCATGTTCCCTGGAAATTAAGAAGAAAGCTGGTAAAATGATAGCAGGGGAAAATAATGAATGTTGGAGGGGATGTGGCAAAATTGGGACATTAATGCATTGCTGGTGGAGTTGTGAACTGATCCAACCATTCTGGAGGGCAATTTGGAACTATGCCCAAAGAGCGATAAAAGAATGCCTGCGCTTTGATCCAGCCATACCATTGCTGGGTTTGTACCCCAAAGAGATCATAGATAAACAGACTTGCACAAAAATATTTATAGCAGCTCTCTTTGTGGTGGCAAAAAACTGGAAATCAAGGGTATGCCCTTCAATTGGGGAATGGCTGAACAAATTGTGGTATATGCTGGTGATGGAATACTATTGTGCTAAAAGGAATAATAAACTGGAGGAGTTCCATGTGAACTGGAAAGACCTCCAGGAATTGATGCAGAGCGAAAGGAGCAGAGCCAGAAGAACATTGTACACAGAGACTGATATATTATGGTAAAATCGAATGTAATGGACATCTGTACTAGCAGCAATGCAATGACCCAAGACAATTCGGAGGGATTTATGGAAAGGAATACTATCCACATTCAGAGGAAGAACTGCAGGAGTAGAAACACAGAAGAAAAACAACTGTGTGGACACTTGGGTTGATGAGAACATGATTGGGGATGTAGACCTGAAAAGACCACACCCAAGTAACTATCAATAATGTGTAAATAAGTCTTGACTGACCACACCAGTGGAAAGGCAAATTAGCTACGGCGGGGGGAGGGGGTGAGTCGGGGGATGGGGGGGTGAAGAGGGTGAAGGGTAAAGTAAAAACATGACTTATGTAACCAGGGAAATTTTTTCTAAAAATAAAAAATTATTTAAAAAAAAAAAAGAAGAAGAAAGCTGGACTGTTTGGAAGAACAGACCTGGGAGCCCAGCTTAGAAATCTGTCCTGGAAGAGAAGCTACACTCAGAGGGAGCTACAGAAGGTTCTACAAAGAGAAGAGGGACATCGAGAATTGTGAGCTGCCTTTGCCATAACTATATCCAGCACATATGCCTCAGTACCATTGTATACTAAGGCTGAATCTGTTCTCCCTATGGATGCTGTATTTCATTTGTGGAAGTGTGTGTACCTGATTTATGAAGGAAATGCTTTGTAATGAGTGTTCTTGCTTTTCCATTGGTGTGAATGCTAATTGTGTCTACCGGCATAATTGTTCATGGGAAGTACACTAGTTGGGGCTTGTGAGCTATAGTGTTCAGAGTGTAGTCCCACAGAGATATAATCCTACAACCAAAGGTATCAACTACCCTCTGAGAACCCAACCTAACATTAGGAGGACAAGTTAGAAGAAAACCACAGACTTCTTTCACAGTTTTCCCATCAATTTTTACCAAATAATGAATTCTTATTCCCCCCCAAACTTGGACCATTACTTTTGTCAGACATAAGGTCACTATACTATCAATTTTTACAAGTATTTCTGGTATGTCTGTTCTGGCCCACTGGTCCATTTTTCCATTTCTTACCCAGTACCAGATAGTTTTGGTAATCACTGCTTTCTAATATAGTTTAAAGTCTGGTACTGCTAGACTTTCTTCCTTTACATTTTTCCCTTTGATATTCTTGATCTTTTGTTTGTCCAAATGAATTTTTAAAATCATTAAAATTTAAAATCATTTTTCAATAAAATAATTATTTGGTAATTTAATTGGAATGGCATTGAAAAGTAGGTTAGGTAGAATTATTTTTTTAATTATATTGGTTCTGTCCACCCATGAACAATGAATATTTCTCCAATTATTTAAATCTGACCCATGGTAAGTAATCTGGCAGAAACTAGATTTAGATAAATATCTTACACCATTTATTAAGATAAGATTAAAATGGGTGCCTGACCTAGGCAAAAAGGATGATGTTTTAAGCTAATTAGAAAAATAGGAATCATGTTATCTATCAGATTTATGGATAGGAGAAGAATTTGTGAATAAACAAAAGATTAGAAAGCACTGTAAGGTGTAAAACAAATAACTTTGAGTACATACATTAAATTAAAAAGGTTTTACACAAATAAAATGAATATAGACAAGGTTAGAAGGAAAGCAGTAAGTTAGGGAAAACTTTATAAATAATTTCTAAGACAGAGGTCTCATATATAAAATATAGAGAGAATTTTGTCAAATTTATAAGACTATGAGCCATCCCCCAATTGATAAATGGCCAAAAGATAAGATCAGAGAGCTTTTAAATTAAGAAATCAAGTCTATATATACCTATATTCAAAAAATGCTCTAAATCATTATTGGTGAGAGTAATGCAAAACAAAACAGCCCAAAGATACCATTTCACTCCTATCAAATTGGCTAAAATGATAAAAGAGACAAATGAAAAATGTTGGAGGGGATGTTGGAAAATGAGGACACTAATACACTGTTGGTGGAATTGTGAACCGACCTAACCATTCTGAAAACAGTCTGGAATTATGCTCAAAGAGTCATAAAACTGTGTATACCTTTTGACTCAGCAATACTACTATTAGGTTTATTTCCTAACATCATTATGGAAAAAGGAAAAAGAACCTATATGTTCTAAAATATTTTAGAAATATAACTGCTTTCTTTGTGGTAGAAAAGGACTGAAAACTGAAGGGATGCCCATCATTTGCAGACTGGCTAAATAAGTTTTGGTATATACTTGTGATGGAATACTACTGTACCTTAAGAAATGATAAACTGGGGGCAGCTAAGGTGGCTCAGTGGATTGAGAGCCAGGCCTAGAGATGGGAGGTCCTAGGTTCAAATGTAGCTTCAAACACTTCCTGACTGTGTGACCCTGGGCAAGTCACTTAACCCCCATTGCCTAGCCAGAATTGATTACAAGATGCAAGGTATAGGTTTTAAAAAAAATGAAATGATGAACAGATGAATTTTTTAAATATGGAAAGATGTCTGAAGTTATGAAGAATAAAACAAGCAGAACCAAAAGAACATTATATATATAGCAATAGAAATATGGTTTGAAGAATGGCTTGTGTATGCCTACCTCCAGAGAAAGAACAATAAACAGAAATAAGCAAGACACAGTTTTATATATACCTATGTCTTTTTTGTCAAGTGATGCCTTCTTTAATGGGGGAAGGGGAGGGAGGAAGGAAGTTACCTTGATATTTTAATGTAATAAATAAACCAATGAATAAATTTAAATGTTAAAAAAAAGAAGAGTAACACAGATAGCATTTTTGTATGGATGAACTCAATAATAGTTTAATTTAAGTGTGGCAGGAAGTCTCTAATGGAGTACTCTGGGGAGCTGTCCTTGATGTTGTGCTGTTTAACATTTCAATCAATGACTTGGATAAAGGCATAGATGGCATGCTTATCAAATTAGTGGATGACACAAAGCTGAGAGGATTAATTAAGCCACTGGGTGATAGAGTGGTCCCCAAAGGATATTGACAAACTAGATCATTAGAGAAAATCTAATAAGATGAAATTCAATAGGGATATGGGTAAAGATTCGAACATGAGTACAAAAACAAAGTGAATTTCACAAGATAAGGGAGGCATAGTTAGGCAGCAGTTCTTCTGAAAAAGATGTAGGTGGGAGGGGGCTTGGTTAGTGAACTACAAGCTTAATAGGAAGCAGCAAAATATTGAATGTCTTCTGGGGTACAGCTTCCAGGGATAAATAAGGGATCATCATTCCACAGTATTCTGCCTCATTAGACATTCTAGAACCATAGTGGTGAATCTATGGTACATGTGCCAGAGGAGGCACTCAGAGCCCTCTCTGTGGGCACGCACACCATCACCCCAGCACAGAGCTCATTACTAGAAAGCCAAAGGAACATGGGGTAGGGCTGCTCCCCTTCCCTTCTCCACACATGCCTTAGGACATTTCTCACATCACCTGCCAAAGGTTCACCATCACTGATCTATAATATCAATTGCTATTCTGGGTACCAGAGTTTATAAAGGATGTTGATAGTCTAGAGAGTTCCCAGGTGAAGGCAACCAGGATGGTAAAGGACCTTGAGTCCATGACATAGTATGATTGGTTGACTGGAACCTGGAGAAGAAAAGTCTGGATGGGGCTGAAGGGACTTGATAGCTGTGTTCAAGGATCCAAAGGCTTGGCATGTGGAAGGAGAATTAACTTTTCTCTGTCTGGCACCAAATTGCAGAAGTAGGAGTAAGTTGAAAATTAGAAAGGGGCCATTTCAGCTTGATGTCAGGATAAACTTCCAAATAACAAGTCATCCAAAAGTGCAATGGGCTGCCTCAAGATGTGATAGAGTCTCCATCCTTACCACCACTTATTCTGTATATTATAATGGGGATTCTTTTGTTTATGGCTTAGGCTAGATGGCTGCTATGGTCCTTTCTAACTCTCAAATTCCGTGATTCTGTGATTCTGTATTTCACATATACTTATATATACCTACAATTTCCTCCATTAGAACACAAACTTCCCACGGGTGGCGAACTCATTTTGTTTTGGTATCTCTAGCACTGGCACAGTGTTCAATACATCATTGCTTAATACCAGGCAGCTGGGTCTCGGTGGTTAAAAGCACTGGAACTAGAATCAGGAAGACCTACGTTCAAATCCAAACTCAAACACTTCCTAGCTACATGACCTCAGGCAAATCACTTAATTTCTATATGCCTAGGAGATGACTAGGTAGCTCAGTGGATAGAATTCTGGGCTTAGAGTCAGGAACACCTGAGTTCAAATTTGACCACCTACTTCCTAACTGCATGACCCTGAGCAAGTCACTTAACCTCTGCCTGTCAAAAGGATCCACTGGAGAAGCAAATCACTCTGGTATCATTGCCAAGAAAAACCCATGATTAGCTATGGTCCATGGGGTCACAAAAAGTGGGATACAAGTGAATGACTCAAGAACAATGAAAATAAAGCATTTAATAAAGACTTGTTGATTTAATATTGAGTGAGTCAATTCAACTGAATTCAACTTAATCTGCTTTTGACTAGCTCTGCTTATTAAGAATATTTTTTCCTTTCTTCAAGCCTAAATCTGCCACTTTTGCAGCTTCCACACAGTGTTCCCTCTGGGGTCAATCAAAGCAAATCTTATCCCTATTCCACATGACATTTGAAGACAACCATCCTATTTCCCTACCCCCATCTCTCCCTTACGCCATCTTTCCTTCCCCGGTTCCTTCAAGCAGTCCTTTCACCAGTTCTCTCACCATCTGTGCTGGTCTCCTTTGAATATGCTCCAGTTTGTCAGGGTCCTTCCTAAAATAATAACTGACTTTTAGGCTCATATATTTAGACAAGAAAAGAGAATTTAATTGTTGTCTTATAGTTTGCAAAGAGCTCTACACACATTATCTCATTTGATCCGCATAATGACCTACTCTGTGAGGTAGGTTCTACCTAGAAGAAGTATTGTATTCCCATTTTATAGATGAAGAAACTGAGGCTCAAAAAGGTTAAAGGATTTACTCATTGTTCATACAACTAGTGAGTGTGTCAAAATCAGGATATGAACTCAGGACTCTCCTAACTACAGGGCAAAAGCTCTTCTACTATATAGAACCATGACTCCCAGAAGTGAAGATAATATTGCTAGTAATAATTACTAGCATTTACAAAGAACTTTAGGGTTTACAAAGCACTGTACATGTTGTTTAATTTGATCCTTACAACAATCCTGTGAGGTAGATGTTATTATTAACCCTGTTTTATAGTTTAGGAGACTGAGGAAGATGGAAATTAAGTGACTTGTCCAGGGTCACACTGCTAGTACACATCAGAGGTAGGACTCAAACTCAGGTCTTCCAGATGTCAAGTCCAGCACTTTTACTCACTGTTTCACCTAGTTGCTTATGGAGTCTAACTAAGGCAAAGGTTTATAAATGCAGTATGTGTGATTGAAATAGTGTTAGGTTTGGAGTCAGTAAAACTTAGGAGAGAAGGAAGGAAGGAAGGAAGGAAGGAAGGAAGGAAGGAAGGAAGGAA
>NW_025389548.1:0-5375 GCF_016433145.1 Gracilinanus agilis | reverse complement strand
CCTTCCTTCCTTCCTTCCTTCCTTCCTTCCTTTCTTTCTTTCTTCATTTAACTTCTGTGTATTGGCTCCTTGTTGGAAGAATGTTAAGGGTGGGCAGTGAGGGTCAAGTGACTTGCCCAGGGTCACACAGCTGTGAAGTGTTTGAGGTTGGATTTGAACCCAGGACCTCCTGTCTCTAGGCCTGACTCTCAATCCACTGAGCTTCCCAGCTGCCCCCTGGATAGCTTTCTTTCTCATAAGTC
The DNA here is from genome assembly GCF_016433145.1 of Gracilinanus agilis. Taxonomy (NCBI): domain Eukaryota; kingdom Metazoa; phylum Chordata; class Mammalia; order Didelphimorphia; family Didelphidae; genus Gracilinanus; species Gracilinanus agilis. The sequence goes on along the minus strand of NW_025389548.1, from coordinate 5,133 downwards.
CCTCAGAATTGTCCTGGATCATCTGCAAAAAATAATCAGATCAGAGAATAAAATAATACTTAGACCAGAAAATAAAATAGAATAAAAAAATACTTAGACCAGAGCAGCTGGTAATACAGAGGATAGAGCACCAGGACTAGAACTGGGAGGTGCTGGGATCAAATTTGTCCTGAGCTGGCAAGTCACTTAACTCCCATTGTGTGACCTTGGGCAAGTCATTTAATAGCAATTGCCTGTCCCTTACTGTTTTCTGCTTAGAATTGATAATAAAACAGAAGGTTTTCAATACATAATCAATACCTAATCTAATCTTCCTCATAACAGACCCCAAGAGGCTAAAGAACGTGCACGGACTTTCCCAAGCATCTGCGCGGGTAAAGGCATTGCCCTAGGTGCAGACAAGGATCTCGAGTGCAGGCTTGGACCTCGAGTGGGGACCCTGTGCAGACGGGAGCGTGGCTGTGGAAGCAGCCCCTGAGACTGCTGAAGAAGCCTCGGGCAGAGGGGCAGACCGGGGGGACCACCGGGAGGCTCGACCCCGAGAACAGCGAGACCTGAGACTTGGGGAGCCTTGACGGACCCTGAGTGTGAGGATAAAGCACAGAAGGTGCAGGGCTAACAATGGCAAGCCAAAATCAGGAACCCCAGAAGAGAAAGATTATCAAGAAGAACTCTGTAACACTCGACAACTTTTACACAGAGAAAATCCAGACAACAGAGGAGAACAAACAAGCAATCACATCCAAACCTTCCCAAAATGATGACAACTGGTCACAAGCTTTTGAAGAGTTCAAATCAGAGATGATGAGAAAGTTGGAAGAGCTCTTGCAAGAAAATAAGAGTTTAAAAGGCAGAGTTTTGCAATTGGAAAGTGAGGCTCAGAAATTAAATGACCAGGCTAAAAAGGAAAACAAAAGGATTATAGCCAAAAACAAAAAGGTTAAAATCATAAACCAGTCCCTAAAAGCTAGACTTCAGCAATTAGAAGCTAATGCTCTCTCAGGACAGCAGGAACAAATAAACCAAAGTCAATAGACTGATAAAAATAGAAGGAAACATGAAATATCTCAACGAGAAAGAGACAAACCAAGAAAACCAGTCTAGAAGAGACAATCTGAGAATCATTGGTCTTCCTGAAAAAGCAGAAATTAATAGAAATTTGGACTCTGTACTAAAAGAAATTATTCAGCAAAATTGCCCTGAAGTTCTACAACAAGAGGGCAATATAGACATTGAAAGGATCCATAGATCACCCTCTACACTAGACCCAGAAAAGAAAACCCCCAGGAATATAATAGCCAAATTCAAGAGCTTCCAAGTAAAAGAAAAAAAATCTTACAAGAAGCCAGAAAGAGACAATTCAAATATCAAGGAACACCAATCAGGATCACACAGGATCTGGCAGCCTACACGCTAAAAGACCGCAAGGCTTGGAATATGATATTCAGAAAGGCAAGAGAACTGGACCTTCAACCACGGATCAATTACCCATCAAAACTGACTACATACTTCCAGGGGAAAGTTTGGGCATTCAACAAAATTTAAAATTTCCAAGTATTTGCACAGAAAAGACCAGGACTAAATGGAAAGTTTGATATCCAAGCACAAAAATCAAGAGAAACATGAAAAAGGTAAATAAGAAACAGAGGGGAAAGAAAGAAAACTCATAATTTTTAAATTTGCCTCTTTAAGGGCTTCAATAAGATCTAACTATCTATGTATAATGCTATGTATAATTCTCTGTAGTGAACTCTATTCACTATTATAGCAATCAGAAGAATAATTCATAAGGAGAGGGTGGAATACTAACTGGTCTAAGATGATATGGGGGGTGGGAAAGAGGGGGGTGAATAGTAGGGGACACCAAGAGAAACTTGAGTGAATAAGAAAAATAGGATATTCTATTACACACAAAGAGGACATGGGAAGGGGAGGGGACAAATACTATTATAAGAAGGAGAGGAAGAGAGCATTAAGAGGTAATATTTAAACCTTACTCTCAGTGTAATTAACCCGGAGAGGGAAGAGTAGCTATATTATCCATAGGGATAAAAAACTCTATCTAACCCTACTGAGAAAGTCAGAAGGGATAAACCAAGGGGAGCAGGGGAGTGGGGAGGTCAAAAAAGGGAGGGGAGAAGAAAGGGGGAGGGAATTCATTAAACCTTTAAAAATAAAAATAGGGGAATAATAAGAGAGGGGGTAGAAAGGGAAGTTAATCAAGGGAGGGGATAAGGGATTCTGGCTTCATGCAAACCACTGGTTTAAAAGGAAATAGTGTAAGAAGAAGGGGTAGGACTAGGGGAGGATACAAAAATGTCAGCGAATGCACAACTGATAATTATAACTCTGAATGTGAATGGGATGAACTCGCTCATAAAACGGAAGCAAATAGCAGAATGGATTAGAAACCAAAATCCTACCATATGTTGTCTACAAGAAACACATATGAGGCGGGTGGACATACACAAGTTTAAGGTTAAGGGCTTGAGCAAAATCTTTTGGGCGTCAAATGAGAAAAAGAAGGCAGAAGTGGCTATTATGATTTCTGACAAAGCCAAAGTAAAAATAGATATGATTTAAAAAGACAGGGAAGGTCATTACGTCCTGATTAAAGGCAGTATAAACAATGAGGAATTGACACTGCTTATTATGTACGCATCGAGTGGCATAGCATCCAGATTCATAAAGGAGAAACTGGCAGAGCTCAAGAAGGAAATAGATAGTAAAACCATAATAGTGGGAGATCTAAATATTCCTCTTTCAGATCTAGATAAATCAAACCAAAAAATAAATAAGAAAGAGGTAAGAGAGGTGAATGACGTCCCAGAAAAATTAGATTTAATTGATATGTGGAGAAAAATAAATAGGGACAAAAAGGAATACACCTTCTTTTCAGCTGCACATGGTACATTCACAAAGATTGACCATGTAATAGGGCATAGAAACATTATAAACAAATGCAAAAGAGTAGAAATAATAAATGTAACCTTCTCAGATCATAATGCAATAAAAATAATAATTAGTAAGGGCACCTGGACAGGCAAATCAAAAACTAATTGGAAATTAAATAATATGATTCTCCAAAACCCATTAGTCAAAGAAGAAATCATAGAAACAATCAACAATTTCATTGAAGAGAATGACAATGATGAGACATCCTACCAAACTCTGTGGGATGCAGCCAAGGCAGTACTCAGGGGGAAATTTATATCCTTGAGTGCATATATTAACAAATTAGGGAGGGCAGAGATTAATGAATTGGGCATGCAACTCAAAAAACTAGAAAGCGAGCAAATTAAAAATCCCCAGATGAAAACTAAATTAGAAATACTAAAAATCAAGGGAGAAGTTAATAAAATCGAAAGTAAAAGAAGTATTGAATTAATAAATAAGACTAGAAGCTAGTATTTTGAAAAAACAGATAAAATAGACAAAGTACTGGTCAATCTAATAAAAAAGGAAAAAAGAAAACCAAATTGACAGTATCAAAGATGAAAAGGGAGACCTCACCTCTAATGTAGGGGAAATTAAGACAATCATTAAAAACTATTTTGCCCAATTATATGGCAATAAATATAACAATTTAGGAGATATGGACGAATATTTACAAAAACATAAATTGCCTAGATTAACAGCAGAAGAAATAGAATACCTAAATAATCCCATATCAGAAAAAGAAATTGAACAAGCCATCCAAGAACTCCCTAAGAAAAATTTGCCAGGGCCTGATGGATTCACAAGTGAATTCTATCAGACATTCAAAGAGCAACTAATCCCAATACTATACAAATTATTTGATATGATAAGCAAAGAAGGAGTCCTACCAAATTCCTTTTATGACACAAATATGGTACTGATTCCAAAGCCAGGTAGACCAAAAACAGAGAAAGAAAACTACAGACCAATCTCCCTAATGAACATAGATGCAAAAATCTTAAATAGAATACTAGCAAAGAGACTCCAGCAAGTAATTAAGAAGATCATCCACCATGATCAGGTGGAATTTATACCAGGAATACAAGGATGGTTCAACATTAGGAAAACCATCCACATAATTGACCATATCAACAGTCTAACAAACAAAAATCACATGATTATATCAATAGATGCTGAAAAAGCCTTTGACAAAATACAACATCCATTCCTATTGAAAACACTGAAAAGTATAGGAATAGAAGGACCTTTCCTAAAATTAATAAACAGTATATACCTAAAACCATCAACAAGCATCATATGCAATGGGGATAAATTAGAAGCCTTCCCAATAAGATCAGGAGTGAAACAAGGATGCCCATTATCACCTCTATTATTCAACATAGTACTAGAAACACTAGCAGTAGCAATTAGAGAAGAAAAAGAAATTGAAGGTATCAAAATAGGCAATGAGGAGACCAAGCTATCACTCTTTGCAGATGATATGATGGTCTACTTAAAAAATCCTAGAGAATCAACTAAGAAGCTGGTAGAAATAATCAACAACTTTAGCAAAGTTGCAGGATACAAAATAAATGCACATAAATCATCAGCATTTCTATATATTTCCAACACATTAGAGCAGCAAGAGGCAGAAAGAGAAACACCATTTAAAATCACCCTAGACAATATAAAATACTTAGGAATCTATCTACCAAAACAAACATAGCAATTATATGAAAACAACTACAAGACACTTTCCAAACAAATAAAACTGGATCTCAACAACTGGAAAGCCATTGATTGCTCATGGGTAGGACGAGCTAACATAATAAAAATGACCATTCTACCCAAATTAATTTACCTATTTAGCGCCATACCTATCAAACTACCAAAAAACGTCTTTACTGAATTAGGGAAAACTATAACAAATTTCATTTGGAATAACAAAAGGTCAAGAATATCAAGGGAAATAATGAAAAAAAAAATGAAGGAATGGGGCCTAGCAGTACCAGATATTAAACTATACTATAAAGCAGCAGTCATCAAAACAATATGGTACTGGCTAAGAGACAGAAGGGAGGATCAGTGAAATAGACTTGGGGCAAATGACATCAGCAAGACAGTGTATGATAAACCCAAAGAGCCCAACTTTTGGGACATGAATCCTCTATTTGACAAAAACTGCTGGGAAATTTGGAAAACAATATGGGAGAG
>NW_025389547.1:0-8210 GCF_016433145.1 Gracilinanus agilis | reverse complement strand
GGGGGGGTTGAAGGGGAAAGGAGGAGCATGAATCATGTAACCATATTAAAAATGAATATTAATAAATGTAATAAAAAATAAATAAATAAATAAAGTTAAAAAAAAAACACACTATTTTCCTGTTTTAGTTCCTGTGCCTCTGTTTCCAAATGACCTATTTTGCTTTTTAAATACTTTTCCCAATTTTCTTTAAACTTTCTTAATTGTTTTTTGAATTGTATTTTGAATTCTTCTAGAGCCTAGGTCCAAATCCCTGGATTTTCTGAGGTTTTGCTTGGTGTTCCTTGGTCCTCTTCTCTTCTATTTGCTCTTTGTTCATTATCTGAATAGAAAATGTCAATAGTAATTTCTTTTTTCATTTTCTATTGTTTACTCATATTTTTTATCCATACCGCACCACCCATGCCAGTCTTTGGCTATATTCTTGCTCCTCTGTTTATTTGTTGGATCTGTGAGTTTGGGCTTTTCTACCCTAAGGAGCTTCTTCTTTGCTCTGTTGATTAATTGGATTAGGCTGATGGAGCTGAGCAATTACATTAATGTGCCCTGAGGCCAGATCTTCCCAAGCTACCAGCAAAGTCTTTCAAATTGTATGGAACAGGATATACTGGTGGCTCTCTGTCTGTTCTGTACCCTTGCTCCTCTGGTTTTCTTTTTTTTTTTCTTTTTTTAACTCTTACCTTCTGTCTTGGAGTCAATACTGTGTATTGGTTCCAAGGCAGAAGAGTGGTAAGGGTAGGCAATGGGGGTCAAGTGACTTGCCCAGGGTCACACAGATGGGAAGTGTCTGAGGTCAGATTTGAACCTAGGACCTCTCGTCTTTAGGCCTGGCTCTCCATCCACTGAGCTACCTAGCTGCCCCTGCTCCTCTGGTTTTCTACCAGCTCCATGAGACTGAGCTCCTCTGCCTTCTGCCAACTATTATTTAAAGGTAAAATCATTTTCCATGGCCAAGACAACTCAAAGATGAGTAACAAATCCAACAATATCAATACTGAGTCTTTATCCCAAAGGGATTAAAGATAGGAGAAAATAACACATAAACAGAAATTTATATCAGCTCTTTTTGTGGTGACAAAGAACTAGAAATTGGAGAGATGTCTATCCATTGGGGAATGGCTAAAAACATTATAGTATATGATTGTAATGGAATACTATCATGCCATAAGAATTGACCAGCAGCATGATTTCAGAAAAAACCTGTTATCAAGTCCAGTAAGTAGAACCAGGGGAACAATGTACATAGTAAAGCAATAATGTATTATGATCAACTGTGAATGATAACTATTATTAGCAAAGCAATGATCCAGGACAATACCAAGGGACTCCAGATGACAAAAATAATCCATAACCACAGAAGGAACTAACAGAGTCCAAATACAAATTAAAGTATATATTCTTCATTTTATTCCCTCCATAAATGTTTTAGTGTAACTGATATGTATCTTCTTTCACAATCTGACAAACATGTAAATATTTGTTCTATGATAAAATATGTACAATATATGCATTTATCAGGGGGGAAAAGAGGAAGTTTACAATCTATTTTCCCTTATTTTTATTTTGCCCCACAATTTCAAAATGTTTTTATCATTTAGTGGCCTTCAAAACCCTCTTAGACTTGCAATCAGACTCAAGCCAGTTAAACTGTAGTATAATTTTTGTAGTCTTGGCTTTTTAAAAAATATTAACTTTACTTGTAATCCATGGCGACTCTCATTAAAGATATAGTTTCTGTTTACCTGAACATATAGAGAATTCTTCTTATCCTTCTTAGCCTTAGTCACTTTGTGAGATTCATGATTGCCACATTTTCCTAGTAATTTTAATAAGTCTTGAGGTTGGTCATCATGCTAGATGAAGTATTGTCAGTATAAAAGAGGTCATCATAATACAAAAAAATGCAACATACAATGAACTTTTCCAGTGCAATAAAATATATTTTGGTCCTATTAGGAAAAAGTTTTCTCAAAGGAAAATATACAGTCTCTTGTTTCAATAAAATGTAGAAAGTAAATTTTATTAATTCATTTCAAATAATCATTCAAACATAAAATAATCAGAAGTTACTGATTTCTGTTTTAAGAAATCTTTCAATTAATGTAAAAATAATCCATTTCCCTAATCTGAACAAAACATTAATAAAACAGAAAGATTAAAAAAATACTTACCTCATCCTGCAAAAATAAAATACAGAAATAAATACATCCATAACAGAAATTTCCCTCTTTCATTCAACTCCTTAAGTAAAAGGTCAAGAGGAAAATAGCCTCACAAAAATTTCATCCAAATTGTTTAGTAGCCCCCTACATGACAAAATACAAATAAGCCATGATAAACTATAAATAGATAGATCAATAGACATAGATGGATATAGACATATACAAATATGTAGTTCTTGAACATTCAGGAAAATTTCATGAACTAAGGAGTCATAACTATCACATCAGACTGCCACAAATATTTGAAGGAGAAAAGAATTTGAAATATGACATATCAAAAGGCAATAGAAAAAAGACATAACCAAGAATTACATCTGCTATAAGTCAGTGTAATAAAATAATGGAGCAAAAGTGAATTTTTTTTATTATCAGGAGATTTATTTCAACTTTTAGGCCAGCATGAGAAAATAAATTTAAACTACACATCTAATGTAGTAATGACATACTTAATGTACTTGGAAACTAGAAATTACATTTTCTTAAATCCTATAAAAAAGGAAAAAAATCAATAGAATCATGAATAAGTTTTAGAGAATTTTTTCAAAAGGTTTATCTAAAGTGGTGACTATATGTCTAGTTTGATTTATGTGTAATAGAGATAATTTGTACAATAATTTCATTCCTCTGTCACTAAATGCGGAATTATTTCTAGGTCAAGAGATCCAGGTTTTAAATCACCACAAAGAACAAATAAAAGACAGTTTGGTTATATACTCAGTAATTTCTACAGGCTAAGACAGGTCATCAAGGATGTCAATAATGTATTTGGAACATAAAATGGATAAAAGTCACTTCTCTAGGCCATTTTTAGCATGAGGTACCTAATTCTAAGAGTACTTATACTCTACCAGAAAAGGGTAAAACAATAAGTATTCTGTTCTCCGGGCAACCTTGAAAAGTTGGAGGCATAATAGAGTTTTAGAGGCAGCATAAAAGAAATGGGACTCTGAATCTGATGCATTTGTCAAGAGGATTTAATTTAACTGATCTAAGGCCTCCAATTCTGTAGTCAATTGAAAATAACATTTCACACCTGCAATAAACACTTCTTTTTTGTATTCACCTGAAGATGATACATTCCAAAAATGAATTTTTGGGAGAGCTTTCAAACGTTCCTGATGAAGTTATAAAATTTGATTATAATCTTTAATAGGTAAGTATTAAAACTAAATATGTTTTGGAAATTGGAAGTCAGTAAGTGATTAGAGCTTACATTAAAAAAGTGTTAGAAAGCAAGACAGTATCCTTTCAGAATTCTACTTTCCTCCAATATCATAGAAGGAATATAAAAAGAAAAACGGTGATTTGGGTTGATTTTAATGTTTTATTGGTTTTAATTGAGGAAAGATAAGAAAATGAAAAGGGAAGAAATTAAGTTGAAGGGAAACAACTTGCTTTTTCATAGTTTGGGGTATGTAAAACATATATTTTACAAAAATGAGGAGGGGATGTGGTGAATGAGTATCTCATGAACCTCATTCTTTTCTGGACCTGACAAATTTGTGTTGAAAACACATTCAGAAAGAGAGTGGAGAAGGAAAATTCTAGTCCAACTTCCCTAATATTCGCCCCCAAACAATTTTAAAAATAATGTATCAAACTGAATTTTTGAATGTCATAGTCAAGAAAAAGATAAGAGTGAGAAATGTTTCTGGCCAAAAACAATAATCCATTGGAAGAAGTGATCTGTATCAATGGGCAAAGGAGGTGTGTGGAAAATAGTACAGTATGGTGGCAAATGCAGGCCTGGGAAGTTATAGTGGTTATAACTACTGAAGCAACAACAACAGTTATGGGATTTCTTACCATCCTAAGAAGGTAAGAGGATGAGATAACTTGTAAGAAAGAGATCAAAGTGAAGATCTATGTGAGGTCTAGGCACAGGACTTGGTGCCATATGGTAGTTCTATTACCAGTTACCCAAGTCCAGGTTCCCTTGTGCTCATAAGGTCCTAAGGACCTCTTTACATACTAGGAGAGCAGCAATCAATACTTCTCAAATCACATCATCTGGGAAACATTAAAAAAAAACAGTATGAGCTCTGAAAACAGCATATTTTAAAAGTCCAGTGTTTGGGACAGTACTCACTCCTCCAGAAGAGCAGATACTAACTCTGACATAAAGTTCATAGTCAAGAAATAGACTGGCAAAGGAGCAAACAAACAAAAAGAACTTAAACTTAAACAACCACAATGGTGATATGGAAGCTAAAAACACAAAATTAGAACAAGATAATGATGTGAAAAGATCTACAAAAGAAAAAATACAGATTATTCACAAGACAAGTAAGAATTCCTGGAAAAGCTAAAGAAAACATTTTCTTAAAAAAATATGATTATATATTTATTTTTTAATTTAAATTTTATTTTAATAACAAATTTCTACATAATTTTCCCAAAGTTACATGATTTATTTTATCTCTCTCCCCTTTTCTGTCTACCCTCCCAGAGTTGAGAAGCAATTCAATCTGGGTTATACATGTATTGTCACACAAAAACATACTTCCAAATTATTAATTTTTTAAGTGATTAAACTTATAAAACAAAAACCCCAAATCATATACCCAAATAAACAAATGATTAATTATATGTTTTCTTCTGCATTTCTACCCCAATAGTTCTTTCTCTAGAGGTGGATAACATTATTTTTTATGTCCCTCAGAACTGTTGTGTTTCATAGTATTGCTATTAGTAGCAAAGTCTATCACAATATCACAATTCCTTACACAATATTTCTGTTACTGTGTATAATATTCTCCTGGTTCGACTTATTTCTCTCTGTCAGTTCACGTAGGTCTTTCCAGTTCTTTCTGAAATCATCCTGTTTAGCATTCTTTATAGTTTTTATAATACAATAGTATTCCATCACCATCATATACCATTTTTTAGTCAGCCATTGCCCAATTGAGGGACATTCCTTCAGTTTTCATTTGTTTGCCAGCACAAAAAGCATAGCTATAAATATGTTTGTACAAACATGTCCTTTCTTATTTTTTTTTATCTCTTTGGAATACAGAACTAGTATTGCTGGATCAAAAGGTGTGCATTATTTTATAGCCCATTGGGCATAATTCCCAATTGCCCTCCATAATGGTTGAATCAATTCACAATTCCACCAGCAATGCATTAGTGTCTCGATTTTGTTACATTCCCCTCCAAATTTTATTATTTTCCTTTAATGTCATATTGGCCACTCTGATAGGTAAAAGGTGGTATCTCAGAGTTGTTTTAATTTACATTTCTCTAATCAAGAGGGTTTTAGAATATCTTTTCATATGATTATTGTTAGCTTCAATTTCTTCATCTGAATCCCATCTATTTATATCCTCTGACCATTTATTAATTGGGGATTGACTTGAATTCTTATGAATTTTACTTAGTTCTTTATATATTTGAGAAATCAGACTTTTATCTGAAAAATGTATTACAAAAAAAAATCCCAGTTTATTACTTTCCTTATAATCTTGATTGCATTGGTTTTGCTTGAACAAAACCTTTTTAGTTTAATATATAAAATTATTCATTTTACATCTGGTAGTTTTCTCTGTTGCTTGTTTGTGTCATAAATTCTTCCCTTCTCCATAAATCTGAAACTATACTACCTTCCCCTAATTTGCTTATAATATCACTGTTGATGTTTCAATCATATACTCATTCTGATCTAATCTTGTTATAGGGTATGAGATATTGATCTAAACCTAAATTTTGCCATCAAAATGTGATTTTAAAAATAACATTAGGGTGGTAGAGTAAAAATAGAAGAAATAAGAATGATGAAAAATAAAAATTTGAAAAGGAGAATAATGGCTAAATAAAAGAAAAATAAAGAAAATACTAAAGAAAATTAATCCTTTAAAAACAGAATAGGTTCAAATCCGGCCTCAGACACTTCTGAGCTGTGTGACCCTGGGCAAGTCACTTGACCCTCATTGCCTACCCTTACCAATCTTCCACCTATAAGTCAATACACAGAAGTTAGGGGTTTAAAAAAAAAACAGAATAGGTTGACTGAAAAAAAAAGAGGTGAAAAACCGTACTGAAGAAAATAATCCTTGAAAATTAAAACTGGGCAAGTAGATGACAAAGACTCTAAGAGACAACAATAGGCAATAAAAACAAAGTCAAAAGAATGGGGAAAATAACATAAAATGTAAAAAGTAAAATGTGCCATCAGAGTAATAACTTCTCTGGAAAGTAGATTGAGAAGAGAGATATGAATATAATATATATACATATATATATATTTTTAAAAGTCTTATTTATTTTAGTGTCCATGTTGTTGGATTATCATTTCTTTATTCTTCTAATGAAGAATTCAATCTGAGGTATCATTTTAGAATTATATTTTGGGGAAATTGAGAGAGCTCAACTGAATGTTTATTCTATTACTTTGACTCTGCCTCTCCTCCAATTCTAATTTTTAAGTAATTATGTGCTTCAGTGATATTTTGTACTTCTTTGTCCATTTGGCCTATTCTGCTTTTTATGGAGTTCTAGAAAAGAACAATTAATTTTGCATTTCTTTTACAATTAGGCCAGTTATGCTTTTTAAGAAGTTATTTTCTTCAGTATTTTTGGTGTCCCATTTTTACCATGATTTTAATTCTATTTTCATAATTTTCTTACATCATTCTCATTTATTTTCCCAATTTTTCTCTTTTATTTAACACTTCCAGGAAATCTTGTTGGATTTTGTTCATTTAACATTTTTCTTTGAGAGTTTGTTTGTAGTTGCTTTCACAGCTTGTTGTCTTCTTCTGAGTTTACACCTTCATTTTCTCTGCCTCTGTGGCTGCTTTTCATGATCAAATCATTTTGTTGTTGCTTACTATTTTTTCCCAACCAGGTTTTTATTTTGAACCTTATATTAACGTTGGGCTCTGCTTACCTGAGATTGAGGAGTAGGCTATATGAAACTTCAGTGTTAGTTTGTTGTTAAATTTATTTGTGTGTGTGTGTGTGTGTGTGTGTGTGTGTGTGTGTGTGTGTGTGTTGCTGCTGCTGCTGCTGCTGCTGTTTTTAGAACTGGTTCTGGGATCTGATGGTTTTCAGCACTTCCAAAGTGATGTGATCCTGGGCAAAGTATATTCACTGTTCTCTTCATGTAAAACTCTAGTCTTTACCCAGAAAGGGCCTCTGCAGCCCTACAGCCAGCCACAAATGCTAGTGTTCTTTTTAACTTAGAACTACAATGAAGACCCTGATCCTTTTGATTGACTGACTTTGATTGAACACTCCTCGATATCCTGCAACTAAGCCCCGGAACTGTGTATTTAAAATAGATTTGCCACTCTCTGCCAGCTGTGTCCAGTGCCAGCAAAAGAGACCTCTGTAATCCCTTTTTGACCAGGTTGCCCAACCCCTTTACTGTATCTGGGATGAAAACCCCTGAAGTTGCTATTGCTGCCACTGACTCTAGACATTCTTCTGCCCCAATGTCACAAACTTCTTCTGCTTACCAAAGTTTTTCAGCTATAAAAAAAAGGTCTCATCTGGAACTTTTTGTGCCTAATTGAATTTGTGGTTTTAGAATTTGCGGGAGGGTAATTTTGAGAGAGTTACTCTGGATTTCCTTTTGGTCCTACTCATATTATTTAACTATTGACAGATGTAATGGGTGCAAATGTAGAGTAATTCATGGATTTCATGACTAGTACACACACACACACACACACACACACACATATTTCTGGTTGATTATATATGGTTACCCAATTTTCTTTTAGATTTCTTTTGTTCCTCTTTTGGGGTGATGAATGTAGTGATTAAAGAGAGAATTCTGAGAACAAGATAGAGAAAGGCCAAAAAAATTAAAATTTGAGGAAAACAAAAGGAAGGAAGAAAAGAAGGAGGAAAGGAAGGAAAGAAGGAGGAAAGAAGGAAGGAAGGAGGAAAGAAGGAAAGAAGGAAGAAAGGAAGGAAGGAAGGAAGGAAGGAAGGAAGGAAGGAAGGAAGGAAGGAAGGAAGGAAGGAAGGAAGGAAGGCTTA
>NW_025389546.1:0-7191 GCF_016433145.1 Gracilinanus agilis | reverse complement strand
CATATATATGTGTGTATATATATATATATATACATATATATATATATATAAAACCCTTACCTTCCATCAATACCATGTATTGGTTCCAAGGCAGAAGAGCAGTAAGAGCTAGGCAATGGGGCTTAAGGGACTTGCCCAGGGTCACACAGCTAGGAAGTGTCTGAGGTCAAATTTGAACCCAGGACCTCCCATCTCTGGGTCTGGCTCTCAATCCACTGAGCCACCCATCTGCCCCCAAATCAAAGGATATTAATGGTTGTTAAATTAACTATAAAAAAATCTATCTAGTCTCTGATCTCTTTATCAGATGCAATATTCATCTTTGCCTAGGAGAAGAAGAGAACAGCAGGATTGGCTAAGCAAGGAAGTTGACTGTGCTTCTAAATGAATAGACCCTAAACAAGGTTCAGAACATGAGCTTGAGAGTAGGAAACCATTATGGAGGAGAATTCTGTTCCTATAACATCAGGGAACAAGATGTGATGGGGGGGAATGGGGTAGTGAGGGATGATCTTCCCTCCCCATGAACCTCCCCTCTGTGGTCATATCATCAGACCTACTGACCCAGTGGTAGACATTTCATTCACTGGGGAAGCTGAGATCCATACTCTATTCAGAAATGAATATGGGAAGACAGTCACTCAAGAAAAAAAAATAGTAAGAATATGAAATAGTAAACATTCAGCCCATAAAACTAGGGAGCATTCTCCAGAAATTCACACAACATCCATGAGAAAAAATAGACTTAAACTTAGAGTGCCATTGTAATATAGTTCATTTATAGGATATAGGTATGGCAACAATAGCTCACAATTCCTTGTAGTCTGGAAGTCTCTTTTTTTCCTTTGTAAAGTCCTCACTAAATTCCCCCTGGGTGAACATCTCTGCCAGGTAGAATTGTCCAGTGGGGCTCTTCGTTACTCCTCTTTTCTGTTGGTAGCAGGTCCCTTCCTTGAAGCTAATTCCTCCCTTGAATGGTTGATTCCTTCTATCTGTGTGTGTCTGGAATGCTTGTCTCTGCTTTGTAGTAAATGAAAGGACTATTCCAAATGGTCATTGGCACATGAGTTGGGCAGCTAGGTGGCACAGTGGATAGTGCCAGAGCTTGGAGTCAGAAAGGCTCATCTCCCTGGGTTCAAATTTGGCCTCAGACACTTACTAGCTGTGTGACCCTGGGCAAGTCAATTAACAACTACTTGTCTCAGTTTCCTTATCTGTAAAATGAGCTGGAGAAGGAAGGGAAAATCACTCCAGTATCTATTTTTGCCAAGAAAATCCCAAATGGTGTCAACCACTGTTTCTACTACAAATTTCTGCAATCTCATTCATTGGCTACATTCTTTCAACTTATTCTGTATGGATCCAGGACTAATGAGTAGAATTGACAAAGTGGCAAGTTTTGAACCCCTAAAAAGAAGATCTTAATGATTTAACTATTATCAACAAGGCAAAGATCCAGAACAACTACAAGGGCTCATGATGACGAAAGATATCCACTGCCTTAGAAAGAATATGGAATCCAAATGCAGATTGAAACATGTCATTCTTCACTTTATTTCCTCCATGAATTTTTCTCTAGTGTAAGCAATGTGCCTAGTTTCAGAATATGATGAACAGGGAAATATATATTATGTGATAATATATGTACAACCTATATCATATTATCTGCCTTCTTAGGGAGGAGGTGTGGAGGAGAAAGAAGTTGGGGATAAAGAATGAGGCATGGGTTTTTAGACATAACTATTGTGAGAACTTGTTTCTCTTAGATAAGTGTATTTATTATACTTTATTGCATAATTGTAACCATTCGTGTATTATATTGTTCATTTAATATGTTATATTAAAAATAAATAAATATTAACCAAAAAAGATGAGGAAGAAGATCTTTCTAAGAATCCCAGCTCCTCAAAACTAGAATGGGCTACATCAAAAGACTGAAAGTTTTTAATAACTGGAAGTTTTCAAGAAGAAGCTATATTATTTGTAAGGCCACTTACCTTTAACATTTTAAAGGAAATTCAGGCATTGGTTAGAGAATGAACTAGGATATCTTTTTTATTTTATGATCTATGCATTATTATAAATAGAACTTATATTGTTATATCCAGCTTTGCATCATTTCTGAGTTCCTTCATGTGTACCTTTTTTTCTTTTCCCAGGGAGAGCATGAATTCAGGGGTTTGAGCCACACAAAAAAAATCCAACATGTAACAATGAGGCAGAGCTTCAAGCAGGTATTAATTTATTAGGGAGACCAGTGGCCCCTAATTAATTGGATCCAAGATATCCCTCTTAGTCAGGGATCCCTCTACTTGAACTCTATCCTTTTTAAAGATCTTGAGAGATCACTAAAAATAGAAAGAGGTTTTAAAATTCATTAATTCATCAATTCCAGAAGTGGGGAAATCATATGATTGGCTAAAGGAAATGTTCATCAAACCACAGTGTTTAGTCAGTAGTTAATCAACGTGACTCTGGGACTTTCCACAAGCAGTTATAAACATTAGGTATATGTATGTGTAAATATAGATTTACATATAGAGAGAATAAGTGTTTAATAAATGTTTATTGACTGACTGGCCTTCTCAGCATGTTTTACTTATTTTTTCCTTACCTTGCCTTGCCAACTACTTTCATTTTCTCCTTGGGTTATTTTTCTCCTAGGATCCTTTTCTTTTATTCTTTTCCTTCTCAAATTTGATTACTCTTATTTTCTCTTTGTGTTTGCATCCTACAAAGCATCTATAATTGTCTGATACAGAGAAATAAGTGAGAGCATATAAATAATGACCATACTCGGAAAAAAGAACCAGGAAAAAAAACTGTTCAACAGGTCCTACAAATCAGAAAGACTAAAAGACAGTGGAGAATTATTTGCATACAGGATTGTAGTGTTCTCTGCTGTACTGTAAGCCACTGTCCTGTAAATCTAATATTGCAGAGGAATGATGTCCTGCATATTTACTGATGCCCAGCAGAGGCCACTGTGGAGGATAATTTAGATAATTTAGTTGTTTCCTTTTGGCGGTGGGGGCTGTGAATGGAAGTAATTGGCTGACTTCTAAGTCTGCCGGCTCGGAGCTGGCTCAGCTTGTGACCTTCTCTAGAGCTCTCTCTTGAGGTCTGGGGCTGGGAAAGTGGAGACAAAAACCAATGGCTTCTCATACAAAGCAATCTGTCAGTTTATAGATGACTGATTCCCTTGCCAAGATTTTAGTTTACAGCAAAGGTCCCAGTTCCACATAATTTCCTTTCTCTGAAACCTTGAAAGCTTTAAAAATGAAAATTATAAATAAAGTTCATAAAATACTCTGAGCCCCCAGGCAATTCACTCAGTTGGGAAGGAGAGTCTCCAGAATCAGTTTCTTCATCTGCCAAATCAGTTTGACTACACAATCTGAATCTGACTAAAATGGATTTGTTAACCAGTTATCCATAGGTTTTCTACTCCACCCCATCCTATTATATTCTCTGTAGCAAAAATATCAATTCAAGATACAATCAAAATTATTTTATCCAATAAATGTCGTTTAGTCCTGTCTGTTCCTTGTGACGCCATTTGGAATTTTCTTGGCAAAGATACTAAAGAAATTTGTCTTGTCCTTCACCAGCTCATTTTACAGATGAGAAAACCGAAACAAACAGGGTAAAGTGACTTTCCCAGGATCACACAACTAATATGTGTCTGAGGCCAGATATGAACTCAGGAAGAGCCTATCCTGTACTCTATCCCCCTGAGCTATCTAGCTGACTTAATTTAGTAAAAAAAGGTTTTTTAAAAATACATACAAATATGGGGCAGCTGGGTAGCTCAGTGGAGTGAGAGTCAGGCCTAGAGACAGGAGGTCCTAGGTTCAAACCCGGCCTCAGCCACTTCCCAGCTGTGTGACCCTGGGCAAGTCACTTGACCCCCATTGCCCACCCTTACTAATCTTCCACCTATGAGACAATACACCGAAGTACAAGGGTTTAAAAAAAAATACATACAAATAATTAGTAAGCAAAAAAACCCAACTTAGTAATGAACTATGCCATTTGTTGCATGTAGCAAAAAAAAAAAAAGGAAAGAAATAACTGTTCTAAAGTTTTCTCCATATAGTTATGTCATTCACTCCCTGTTATATTCTCTTTTTTTTAAAACCCTCACCTTTTGTCTTAGAATCAATATTGTGTATTGATTCCAAGGCAGAAGAGTGGTAAGGACTAGGCAATTGGATTTAAGTGACTTGTCCAGGGTCACAAAGCTAGGAAGTGTCTGAGGCGGTATTTGAACTCTAAGCCTAAATACACCAAGCCATTGTCCCTTGTCATAAGCCAAATGTTAAGAAAGGAAAGAGCTATAGAAACTAATGTCTTCTAGAGCTAAAGTCAGTCTTGGCCCTCTGTAAATAGTAAATTCTGCTCTCATTGCTCCTCTTTCAAGTCTCTGACCATCCCTAACCAGAGGGTACTACTGGAGAAGAACATTCCACCTCCCAGGACCAATATAATTCTGAATTTAGAAGAAATGTAAATCCTAGGGTGTTTAATTAGTTAGGCCTCTTCACAAGGAAGCCAATCTAGTTTTGTCAAAATGACTATAAAAAATATTCTCTCTGCTTCTTATAGTTTCTTTCTTATCTAGGTTTCTAAGTTTGTTTTCTGGCACTTGTTCTTTAACACGAGTTCAGTAGAGTACATAGCATCATGAAAGGTTACATGGAATCACAGAAAGTTATTATCCTATGAGATTTGCAACCTAGAGCCAAATTTAAACATAGATGCTATTTTTATTGTATTTTTTCTGCAATTATATTTAAAAAAACTAATTTTTATGCTTCATTTTTTAAATGTTAGAGCCAAATTCTTTTCCTCCCTCTCTCTCTGAGATGGCAAGCAACCTGATATGGATTTTACACGTGTAATACTATAAAACATCTTTCCACATTAGTCATTTTGTAAAAGAGAACTCAAACAAGCAAAATAAAAGTGAAGAAATAAAGTGAAATATAATATGTCTTGCTTTACATTCAGACTCCATCAGTTGTTTCTCTGGAGGCGGATGATGTTTTTCATCATGTTCTTGAGGAGTCTCTTAGATCGGTACATTGCCAAAAATAACTATCATTCACAAATGTTCATCATATAATATTGCTGTTACTGTGTAAAATGTTCTCCTGGTTCTGCTCACTTCACTTTGCACTCGTTCATGTAGGATTTTCCAGGTTTTTCTTAAATCATCCTTCTCATCATTTCATAGACACCATATTAAAAAGTTCCCAAAACTTCTTCCTTCCCAAAAAGTATAAGTTTGTATATGATTTTCAATCACTGGCAAGTCACTGACATTTGAACAACAATGTTGCACTTCAAGAGAGCCAATTATTAAATGAGCTAAATTAAGTCTGATTCACTGATGGAAGGATCAGAGATTCATAGGATTTGAAACTGGAAAGGACCTTAGAAATTATTTAAATTAGCCTCTTCATTTTACAAATGAGGCAACCAAAGCCCAGAGTAGTAAACTGATGTACCTAAAGTTGCTAAATGGAAGTCGGCAACTGAATTCAGATCTTTTGCCTCCAAATCTAATGCCCTTTCCACTACTCTATGATAATTAATCACTTATAACTCTGCGTTGAACATTTCAAATACAAAGACACATTTTTGTGAGGATGACAAGGGAGGTGAACAAAGAATTTAATATTCTCCTTGTTTATGTGGTAGTTTATAAAGTGATCCCTTCCTTGACACAGCTTTCTGGTCACCTAAGGGCATAAAAAAATTATTGTTGTTGTTCAGAAGTTCAGTTGTATCCATAACCCCATGGGCCATAGCATGCCAAGCCCTTCTATCCTCTACTATTTATTGAAGTCTGTTTAAGTCCATATTGTTTCTTCCATGGCACTATCTAGTCACCTTATCCTCTTTCACCTGCTTTTCCTTTTGCCTTCAATATTTCCCAAAATAGGTCTTTTCTTTCTTGTTTTTTAAACACTTACTTTCATTTCAATCTTAGTAACAACTCTAAGACAAAAAGGTCAGGGATAGGCAAATGGGATTAAGTGACTTGCCCAGGATCACACAGCAAGAAAGTGTCTGTGGCAAGATTTGAGTCCAGGTACTCCCAACTCTAGGCCTGGCCATTCAACTGCCCCATTTAGGGTCTTTTCCAATGAGTCCCACCTTCTTGTTATGTGGCCAAGTATTTAAGCTTTAGCTTCCAATAAATAGTCTGAATTAATTTCTTTTTTTAGTGACAGATTTCATCGCCTTGCTGTCTAGAGGACTCTCAAAAGTCTTCTCCAGCACCACAATTAACATGAAGTTGAGGCCCCTTGAACTTGGTGGATTTCTGAAAAATACCTGAACCACCATGCCCTGCCCTACTGACCAGATTCACTTCCATGTGGAAAGGAGGGCCCCCTCCTACTTTTTAGAGATTCTCGATGTCTCTGTATCCTTGTTGCATATCTTAGCTGTTTAAAGGCACAGGAAACCTCTTTTGGTTAATTGATGACTTTTAAGTGCCTCATTTATTCCCAACATGGAACCTAAATGAGTTGGGTTCTAGGTCAGCCCCTAACACACAGCACAATGACTTGCCCAAGATTTCATAGTCAGTACATCTTTGAGGCAGATCTGCATTTCTTCAGTGGGCTTTATAAAGTGTGTGGATTTTATAATGGCTCTTTTCTTCAATATTCTTCTCCTGACTTCCTAGAATTGGCTCTGCTCCAAATGGCTGAGGTTGCCAACAGTCTGACCTCTATATGATAGAGGCATTGCTATCAACAAGAGGAAATTGTTATTATACTTAGTATATATACATACATATATGTAAGTGTAACAAGAACCACAAATTTCTTACTTCCTTGGCAAAGGCTCCCATCCATGGAAAAGCCATATCAATCCTTTCCTCCCTTCTCTTTTGGAGACCTCTTACAAAGGAACCATGATAATCTGAATAACCTAGCCCATTTAACTCAGGGAAAAACAAGGAGGAGGATAAAGAGAAAAACAGAGATGCACAGAAAGAAAGAGAGAGAAAGAGAAAGAAAAAAGAGAGAGAAAGAAAGAGAGAGAAAAAGAGAAAAAAAGAGAGAAAGAAGGAAAGAAAGAAAGAAAGAAAGAAAGAAAGAAAGAAAGAAAGAAAGAAAGAAAGAAAGAAAGAAAGAAAGAAAGAAAGAAAGAAGGAAGGAAGGAAGGAAG
>NW_025389545.1:0-13127 GCF_016433145.1 Gracilinanus agilis | reverse complement strand
AGATGGATAATAAAGCTACTCTTCCTTCTCCGGGTTGATTATACTGAGAGTAAGGTTTGATTATTACCTCTTAATGCTCTCTTCCTCTCCTTCTTATGGTAGTATTTATCCCCTCCCCTTCCCATGCCCTCTTTGTGTGTAATAGAATATCTTATTTTTCTTATTTACTCGGATTTTTCTTGGTGTCCCCTACACTTCCTCCCCTCTTTCCCACCCCCCATGTCATCTTAGACCATTTAGTATCCTGTCCTCTCCCTATGAATTATTCTTCTGGTTGCTATAATAGTGAATATTATAATAGTGTATAGAGTTCACTTCAGAGAATTATACATAGCATTTCTCCCCCTAGTAATACAGATACTTAGATCTTATTTATGCCCTTAAAGAGTCAAGCTTAAAAGACTATGAGTTTTCTTTCTTTTCCCTCTGTTTCTTATTTACCTTTTCATCATCTTTCTCTTGATATCTGTGGTTGAGTGTCAAACTTTCCAATTAGTCCCGGTCTCTTTTGTGCAAAAACTTGGAATTCTTCAATTTTGTTGAATGCCCGTACTTTCCCCTGAAAGTATATGGTTAGTTTCGCTGGGTAGTTGATCCGTGGTTGCAGGCCCAGCTCTCTTGCCTTTCTGAATATTGTATTCCAAGCCTTGCGTTCTTTTAGTGTTGAGGCTGCCAGATCCTGTGTGGTCCTTATTGGTGCTCCTTGATATTTGAATTGTCTCTTTCTGGCTTCTTGTAAGATTTTTTCTTTGACTTGAAAGCTCTTCAATTTCGCTATTATATTTCTGGGTGTTGACTTTTCTGGGTCCAGTTTAGAGGGTGTTCTATGGATCCTTTCAATGTCTATATTGCCCTCTTGTTGTAGAACTTCAGGGCAATTTTGCTGAATAATTTCTTTGAGTATGGAGTCCATGTTTTTATTAATTTCTGCCTTTTCTGGAATACCAATGATTCTCAAGTTATCTCTTCTAGACCGGTTTTCTTGGTCTGTCACTCTCTCCTTGAGATATTTCATGTTTCCTTCTATTTTATCAGTCTTTTGACTTTGTTTTATTTGTTCTTGTTGTCTTGAGAGATCATTGGTTTCTAAATGTTCGATTCTAGCCTTTAAGGACTGGTTTTCGGCTTTAATGTTTTGGTTTTCCTTTTCAATCTGGTCATTTTTGGTCTTCAGTTGTCTTGTCTCACTTTCCAATTGCGAAATTCTGCCTTTTAAACTGTTATTTTCTTGCCAGATTTCTTCCATCTTCCTTAGCATTTCATTTTTAAACTCTTCCATAGCTTGTGACCAGCTTTCATTTTTTTGGGGAGGTTTGGATTTTTGTTTTCCCTCCTCTGTTGTCTGGATTTTCTCTGTGTAGAAGTTGTCCAGTGGTCCAGAGTTTCTCTTGATGGTCTTTTTCTTCTGGATTTCCTTATTGCTGGCCATTGTTAGCCCCGCCCCTTTTCTGCTTTGTCTTTGCACTCAGGGTCTGCCTGGGCCTTGCAAGCTTGGGGGGGGGGGGCCTCCAGTCTCCTTGTCCTCTGGGTCAGGCCTCCTGGTAGTTCCCGGTCTGCCCCTCTGCCCGAGGCTCCTTCAGCAGTCTTTGGGGCTGCTTCCACAGCCGCGCTCAGGTCTGCACCGGGTCCTCACTGGAGGTCCAAGCCTGGGCTGGAGCTCGTTATTCAAGCCTAGGGCACTGCCTTTGCCTGCACTGCTGCTCTTAGCGCCCTGCTTTCACCCCCGCAGAAGGTAGTGAAAGTCCGTGGGCTGGAGATCTTTATTTGCCCCTGAGGCGATGCCTTCAGAGCTTGGGAAAGGCTGAGGTTTAGGGGCCTTTGTCCTGGCCGGAGGCGGTGCCTTCACCCACGTGGGCGCTCAGGGAAAGTCCCAGCCACCTGGGGTCCCTCGTCTTGCAGCGCTCAGGTACGGGCTCAGGGGCTGCCAGTGATTTTCTGGTTGCCCCAGTCCTGTTTACCCGCTTGTGCGGTGTGGGGGGTGGGGGAGGGGCTTCTTCCTCTCGTGTTTTAGTGTGAACTGTTTCACCCCTTTAAAGTGTGGAAGTGCCCCGATTCTGCGTACCTTCAATGCTGCGCCCTGTTGTGGGGTTCCTTCGTTCCTCTGGACTCGTTTTTATTTCCCCTTGAGGGGTTCTGTGTGGTTCGGTCAGGAGAGATCGAGCAGCTGCTCCTTACTCTGCCGCCATCTTAACCGGAAGTCTCTCTCTATACTCAAAACTTTTGCCAATATGGTTGCTTTTCTTTAGATATTCTCCAGTTTATCAATGTCTTTCTTAAAATGTGTCACCAATTATTAAACAAAACTAGTCCAGAAATGGAGAAGGGCAAAAAATATCTAGCCCTAATTTCTCTCTTGAACTGCAATCTCATGTTATCAACTTCCTGCTTTGTATTTATTCCCAGATAAGCATATCAAACTCTATGTGTTTCATGAAATCATCCCTCCTCCAAAGTCCTCTTTTAGTTGAGGGAACCACTGCCCTGCCAGTTACTCAGGTGGGCAATATTCAGGAGTTCCCTCTTTCGCAAACCACATATGCAAACACTGGCACGGTACCTACTGGATAGTAGTTGTTTGCTTAATAAATGTTTATTGATTTGACTCGAATTTCCCAGACTTATAAGTCCTGCTACAATATCTCTCATATTTATCTCCCTCTCTCCCTCCCACTCAGCTACTCTATTAATGGCCCCATTGTATCTTGCTTAGACTTGATAACAGATTTTCTTTCAACTATCCAACCCATCCTCCACATAGTTCCCAAATTTACTATCCAACCCACCTCAGGAGCTATTCCAGACCTTTTTACCTTCCCAGCAGTACCTAGTTTTTCTACTGAGGTGAACGGAATTGAAAGGCTACCCACCCTTTCATCCCATTAGGTCTTTAGGATTATGGGATATGGTTAGACTGGAAGATGGAAGCATGCTGCAATTAGTAGCGAGAACTTTAGACTCGGAATCATAAGACCTTGATTCTAATCTTATCTCTTAATATTAATAAAAATAACTCTAAAATTTTTATCTGGCACTTTGAGGTAAACACTTTACAAACATCTTGTTTGATCTAAACAACAACGCTGGGAGTCAGGTGCTATTGTTATCCCCATTTTACAGATAAGGAAACTGAGTCAGCATTAATGGCTTCACTAGATTAAGTGACTTGCTCAGAGTCAGATAGCTAATAAATATCTGATGCATGATTTGAATTCAGGTATTCCTTACTTCAGGCCTAGCAATATCTGTTATTTTGAACAATTATCAACTTCTCTGAACTTCATTTTCTATATCTGTAAAATGAGAAGTTGAACTAGATAGCTTATGCAGTTCTTTGTTGCTATAAATCCTATGATTCTAACTTGTAGAAGCTCACTGGCTCACTTTGGAGTCTCTTATCGAGTTCACAGGTACATCAAAGTATGGAAACATTTGCAACATACTTGTCTAAGCACCTGAGATAACTGACCATCAACTAAACCCTTTCCTGCCCCCCCCCCCACCACCAAGCATAGAATAGCCAGCGTAACTGTGACTGCTCACCACCAACCAGAATACTTTGAAATGTGACTTGGGCTAGTCCACATAGCACCCATTTCCGTTCATTCCTTCCCTGAACAAATAACTTCCTGACTTCAGAAGGAAGGATCCCACTGATTTAGCTAGTGAAAGTCAAGCCAAGCTTAAACTTTTTCTGTGAATAATCCATGAGGTGAATAAATAAGTCATATGTGGCTAACCAAGAGCTGACTTTTTAAAAAATTAATTGCTTCCCTGTAGGGTAAGGGAATGGAAATTCTAAGAGTGAGTCAAAGGAGGAAGGTCCTTTCTGTCTGGTTAGTGACAGCTCTTTTGGGGTTAGCCTACCATTCCCATCACCGGCTTGGAGATATGAAACTTTAGATCTGTTTTTTTTTTTGTCTTCATTCCCAGCATTGTGCACAGTGCCTGACACATAGTAGGCAGCTTTATCTGTTTGTGATGAATAATAATTACAATAGAATTAATGGTTAACTAATTAACTTATCAATAATAGTTTATGAATAATATTGACTAGTTATTATTAATAGTAATAATGATAACTGAGTTATGTTTTAGTACTTAGAATTTCACAAAGTGCTTCCCTTATGACAATCCTGTGAGATGGGTAGTACAAGATTTTTTTTTTAAAGAAGTGTGAAATTTAAAGTATTGTGCCCTTCCAACATGGGCTATTGTGAACTTATAGAAGAAGAAAATGAGTCTTTAAAACAGAGGCTCTTAACCTGAGATCCAGGGACTTAAGGAGTTCATAAATAGATTTTTAAGGAATCCATGAATGCAGATGGGAAAAAAATCACAACTTTGATTTCATTAACTTCTAAATTGAAATTTAGTCTTTCCATTCATAATTTAAAGACATTATTCTGAGAAAAGGCCCGTAGACTTCACTAGACTGTCAAAGGGGTCATTGACCCAAAAAGGGACACACATTCTTACTCTAAGTCACATATAGCTAATAAGTTTATGTTATCATAAGTCATGAAGTTAGACCTGGAATTTAGACTTTAGAGATCATTTAGTTCAAATAAGGCTATACTAGAGTCAGATTTTTTTTGGTTAATAGTCAAATTTTAGTGTGAGAATATATACTTCAGAAATGAGCAAACACTATAGATCAGGTCTTTATTTATTGTTTTGCTGATTAGATGAAGTTAAGAAAGTGACAGAGAAATTGATAAAAAAAAGAGAGAGAGATTAATGTTAAAAACATGTTGATCATACAATTTTCTTTTTGGAGAGTCAGTTATTATATGCTTACCAGCCCACCCTTGAGACCAATCCCCTAGTGATGAAGAGAAGGCCCAGAAAATTTAACCAGTTGACCCAAAGGCTTACAGGTAATAAATGGCAGAGATAGTATTTGAACCCAGGTCTTCTGATTCCATAGCCTACTCTTTCCACTATATTAAAATGGAAGATTTGAACTGTGTTCTCCTAACTCTGGGTCCTTCAGTCTTTTCTCTTTGCCTCATTGCCTTTTAAAGAGAATATATAAATTAAGCTTCTTCACTGTACATTTTACATGTGAGTAAACTGAGGCTCAAGCAGAATATTCCCTTTTTATAGTCAAACAACAGCAAAGCTAGTACTAGAAATTCAGATTTCTTGTCTTTTTGTTCAATACTCTTTCCCTTGGGCCATAGCACAATCCCCATAGTGGCCCCATGGGTCCATATAGCATGGAAGGTTGTGCAATTCTTCCACATACTGTGACAGATGCTCTGTGAGCTTCCATTTAGCTATGACCTCTTAGCATCTGTAAATCATGCCTCTTCTCCATCTTCTTTCCTTCCCTCTTAGCTGGATGTTAAATTTCTGTGGGGTTTGGTGATAAATCACAGGGCTGATTTGACTTGGAGATCTATGGCCCATCATCCTAACTTCAGTCTGTGCCATTTCATTCTTTCCCCAATTTGGTGCAGATGTGCTCTATTTAACAGAGGCTGTAAGAAATCATTTTAATGCGTGTGCTCTTTTAAGAAGAAAATATATACTGGAGCTGTCTACTGCAAAGGTCAGTTTAAGCAAGTCTAATCCTGCTAAACTCTGAGATGATCTTTGGCCTAAAGCATGGGGCAGTGGAGAGAGTGCTGGCTCTCGAGTCAAGAAGACTCATCTTCCTTAGTTCAAATCTAATCTCAAACACTTACTCACTGTGTGACTCTGGACAAGTCATTTAACCTCGTTTGTCTTGTTTTCTCATCAGTAAAATGAGCTGGAGAAGGAAATGGCAATCATTCTAATATCTTTACAAAGAAAACCTCAAATGGGGTCACAAAAAGTGGAACATGATTGAAACACCTGAACAACAGCATAGGCTGTTTAATTTAGGTGGGAATTTAGCCTTTTAAGTCTTCCAGTCAATGACTTTCCCTCTCCCCTTCTATGCCAATTCTTTTTTTTAATTGAATTGAATTGAATTTTTATTATCATGGAAAATGCACTTCCATATTGGTCATTGTTGTAAAAGCACACATACAAAGCCAAAATCCCCAAATAAAACTGCAAGTACACTGATATGAAAGACAACAACATTTTTTTTCTCTAAAGGTGGATAGCATTCCCTGCCATAAGTCTTTCAGGATTGTCCCAGGTCATTGCATTGCTGAGAATAGCTGAGCTTTCACAACTGATCATTATTCAATATTGCTATTACTGTGTAAAATGTTCTCCTGGTTCTGCTTATTTTACTCTGCATCAGTTCCTGCGGATCCTTCCAGCTTTTTCTGAAATCATCTGCATCCACCCAATTTCAACAGTATCCTATGTCAACTCAATAAATATTTGTTAATTTTTAAATACTTAACCTTCTCTCTTAGAATCAATGCTAAGTATTGATACCAAGGCAGAAGAGTGGTAAGAACTAGTGAAGTGACTTGCCCCGGGTCACACAGCTAGGAAGTGTCTGAGGCCAGAATTGAACCCAGGACTTCCCATCTCTGGCTCTCAATCCTCTAAGCCATCTAGCTGCTCCTTCAATAAATATTTATTAAGGGACTACTGTATACAAATCACTATGCTAGAATAAAACCAGTCTCTGTTCTCAAGAAGCTTTTTAATTAGGGCCAAATTTGTATGCCAATAAAACAATAAGGTTGTATTAAGCACTTACTACAAGTCAGGCACTATGATGGCCTTTAGAGAAAGATAGAAAAGCAAAAATACAATCTCTACCCTCAAAGAGGTCATTTTCTTATGGAGGAGACAATATGAAAACTATGTTCATATGAGATATGTATAGCATAAATGAGAGGTAATATCTGAGGAAAGGCAAGAATATTGTAAGGGGACCAGAAAAGGCCTGAAACAGAAGGCAAGATTTAAACGGAGTCTGAAAAATTGTTAGGAAAAAACTTAGATGGAAATTCTTAACTAGCAAATCCAGAAAACAGTAGATTTTTCGACAAAACCAAAGGAAAGGGGGCAGCTGTGTGGCTCAGTGGATTTAGAGCCAGGCCTAGAGATGAGAGGTCCTGGGTTCAAATTTGACCTCAGACACTTCCTATTTGTGTGACCCTGGGCAAGTCACTTAACCCCCATTGCCTAGCCCTTACTACTCTTCTGCCTTGGAACCAATACACAGTATTGACTCGAAGACAGAAGGTAAGGGTCTAAAAAAATAAAATAAAATAAAAACAAAGGAAATCTCTAAGAATAAAGAGGATAGAAATATAGTACCAAGAGCCCTGTTAAGCTGGTTTTAGCTAAAAAGAAGTATGACTGTCACCCTTGAAGGGTCACTGGGGGTTGGTGTGCACAAAGATTTCTTTGTCTATAACCAAATAAAGTGAATTCACTTTTGTGTTATCTTCTTCTTCTGGGAGGATAAAGCATCATCTTTTTTATTTTTCTTTCTGTGATGGGAGCTCAACTTCTAGATTTTTTCCTCCTTTTTAAGAAAAAATGCCTTGTAAAACTTGAAGTATTGTTCTTTTCCAACATGAAGAAAAAAGGAAAAAACCACCTGACTGAGTATGGGTGTTCTATCCACTCTCCACCCTTTCATTAGCTTTAGACACTGACAAAGGTAAGTATGAATATGTTGTAAGAAAAAGTGATCTCCCCACGGGCTATGAACCAGGAATTAAAAATCATTTCCCCACATTCTTAAAAAAATCTGCAATGACTATCTTCCTTCTAGTTATCACACTAGTCATCAGTTCCCTTCCTCTCCTTCACTTCTCTTCCTCCATCCCCTCTAACCTATCCCCAGAGTTTTTCTGCTGCCTTGTGTTGGTTTTGGCAAGAAGAATTCAGGCAAGGTCTTTGATTTTTTAAAAGAAAGTCAGAATAGCCCCTAACATAAACCACAGAAATGTTGAGCTCCATTACCTGAAACTCTGTGGATAATTGTTGGGTGGGGCTGTCCTCAGAAAGCAATTTTCGTCTCCCTGTGAGTTAAAGCCAAAAAAAAAAAAAAAAAGTGTTATTGTAGCAGCCCATTTCCTGAGCTGATACAAAAGTTGAAACAGCCCCTGAACTAAAATTAATTATCCCTTCCCCCTGTAGCAGCTCAACTAGGGGCCTCAAGTTGGGGTGGTAGGAGAAAGCAACAAGAATGAATTAGCAGTGATTCTAGGGGAGAAAACATGTATTTTGGACAGACTAATTCACACAAGATCATAGATTTAGAGTTAGAGGGAACCTTAGAGATGACTTATTACCACCCCCCCATTTTATAGTTAAGAAACACTGAAGTTCAGAGACTCTGAGGGGCTTGTTCAAGTTTGTTGTTATTTAGTCATTTTTCAGTCGTGTCCACCACTTTGTGACTCCATTTGGGGTTTTCTTGGCAAGGATATTGGAGTAGTTTGCCATTTTCTTCTCTAGTTCATTTTACAGATGAGGAAACTGAGGCAAATAGAGTTAAGTGACTTGCCCTAGGTTACACAGCTAGGCAGTGTCTGAGATCAGATTTGAACTCAGAAAGAGCAGTCTTTTTGACTCGAGGGGCAGCATTCTCTCCACTGTACCACCTAATTGCCCATGCATGGCAGAGATGGGATTTGAATTCAAGCCCTGAATCCAAATACAGTAAGTACTCTTTCCACTACATTTCATGTAGTAGGAAATGGAAAAATTGGGCTAAAATAATGAGTCAGTTGTGGTAAAATTAAGGAGCTACAGTGTCTCATTAGATCACATCTCTCATTTTCTCTGGGGGCTCAACCCCCAGAGCTTCCCTGTCCTACTAGCCAATGGCAAACTGGGATGGGCATGGTTTCCAGTTTGACAAAACCCACCTGATTACCTCAGGTTCCAAACCTAGAGAACCAAAGATAATTCGGATGGTCTTATTATGAAATATTAAATTTAAATGTGATTATTAGCTTTAAAAAAGATTCAAGTTGTTTACAAGAGCATAAACAATGCAAACATTCTCCAAGATGGATACATCAAATTCCATCTTAGCTTCAGTAGCTAATCAGAACACAGTATCCATCCGCATCATTATGCTCTGACACTTAGTAGTTGTGTAAACACACATAAATCATTTAACTTCTCTGAAACTCAGCTTTCTTATCTATAAAAAGGAGATAATGGTGCTTATATTACTTACCTCAAAGGGTTTATGTAAGGAAAGTATATTATAAATTTTAAAGCACTTTTACTAGAACCATAGTTCCAAGTCATTCCTCTGCTCAAAGATGTTTGATGGATTCCTACTTCTCAGAGAAAATACAACTTTCTCAACTTTTTAAAGGCTTTTACAGGCTTGCTTTATCCTACTTTTCCTGACTTTGTTTATATTATTCCTCTTTGACATTCTCCCTGTCAATCAACTTGATTTCCCCTATGCCTACAGAGCATTCCCTATCATTCTCCACCTCTTAAGAGTTCTGGCCCTATACTATCTGATGAGCAATTTAGTTTCTCCAAGCTCAGAAATAATATATTTTATTTTCATCAATAAAATAGGGATAATTCCTATAGTATTTACCCTGTAGAGTTTTTGTAAGGCACAAATGAAATTAATAAAAATATATAATATATATGTAATATATTAATGTGCATTAAGTATTATAAATATATATTATATAAGCTCTACATACTGTCTATAGTGTTTTTTCAAACTAAAAGCACTGAATAAATGCCAGTTACTAATATCTTAGGAGTGATTGGTCTTCTCCTCTTCAAACTGTCTATATTTACTTGTCAGTGCTCATGGTACATCCCCTCAACAAAATGTAAGTTCCTTGAGAGCAAAGGCTTTTTTTTTTTCATCTTGACTTTGTCTCCCCAATTCTGAGCACAGTATTTGGCATGTATTTGATTCAAATTGTTGAAGGCATTGCAAGGAAAAGAACACTGACTGTGGAATTAAAACACCTGGTTTCAGATCATAACTCTCTTATTCACTATCAATCAATCAACAAACATTAATTAAACACCTACTATATGCCAGACACTGTGCTAATCTCAGGGGATTCAAAACAGAAGAAAAAAATCTAGCCCCTGTCCTCAAGGAGCTTACAAACTAATGAGGGAGACATCATGCAAACAGTATGTAGAAAGCAAGTTATAGGCAGGATAAATAGGAAATAATTTACAGAGGGAAAGCACTGGAATATGGGGAGTTAGGGAAGGCTTCCTATAGAAAGTGGGATATTAGTTGGAAACCAGGAAAGTCAATAGTTAGAGGGTTCTAGACAGAGAAAATTCCTGGAATTGAGAGATAGAGCTTCTTGTTCATGGAACAACCAGGAGACCAATGTCTCTGGATTAAAGAATATGTGTTGAGGAATTTCTATTTGATTTAGCACAAGTCATTTATACTCACAGAACTGGAAGAGTCAACCAATTCATTCATGACACAAGAATCTGCTCTATAAAATACCCCATAAGTAGTCATATAGGATTTCCTCAAAAATCTTCAATGACTTCTCAGGAAGCCCATTCTAATTTTGGATCACTTTAATTGTTAGGGATTTCTTTTTCTTCAAATCAACCCTAAATCTACCACTTTGCAACTTATGCCCAGTGTCATTGGTTCTATCTTCTGGGGCAGGTAGAACAAGACCACTCCTTATTTTACACAGAACTCTCTAAATGTTTAAAAGCAGCTATTGTCATCCTCCTAAGCCTTCTCTTATCCAGATTAAACATCTTATGTTCTTTCATCCCTTTCTCATATGAACTCAAGACCCTTCACTATTCTGGTCATCTTCATAGAGAATCATAGATCATAAATTTAGAAGTGGAAATGTGGGACAGCTAGTTGCTCAGTGGATAAAGCACCAAGGAAGACCTCGGTTCACAGTTTAGTCTCAGACACTTCCTAGCTATGTGACTCTGGGAAAGTCACTTAACCGTGTTTGCCTAGCCTTTGCCCTTCTGTCTTAGAGCTGTTACTAAAACAGAAAGTAAAGATATATCTACATATATTTGTTCAAATAATTCCTTCTCTAATGGGGAAAAGGGAAGGAGAGAGGGAGTTATTTTATGGGTATTTTAATGTAACAAATAAACTAGTTAATTAATTTTTAAAAGAAGTAGAAAAGACTTTGGAGATCATATAATCCTATCCCTTCATTTTAGAAATGTTAAAGTTAAACACAGGTTACTTAGCCTGCCCAATATAATTCTAGTGACTTGGCACCTAAATTCGTAAAGGAAAAATTAACTGAATTAAAATAAGACAGAGTGACAGGAGATTTTGATGACCTCCCGATTTTAGGCAATTCTAACAGAAAGATTTTTTTTAAAGAGAAAATGTAAAACTAAACAAATTGCTAAAGCAACCAGAACTAAAACATTTATGGCATCTTCTAAATGAGACCGCTAAAGAATAAAAATATTTCTTAGTACCACATGGAACTTTTACCAAAATTGACAATGTATTAGAATATGGAGATATTGCAAACAAATGTGAAAAGGCAGAAATATTAAACACATTCTTTACATGACTATAATGCAATAAAAATAGCAATCAGTTCTGAAAGCAAAAATAAAATGTATAGACTTAAATGGAAATTTAGCAGTGAAATCCTAAATAATGAGTGAGTCAAAGAACAAATCATAGAACCAATTAATTATTAATTATATGAAATAAAAAAGGAGGATATTGAGGATGATGTTGCCAGCAAGAGAAGAGTAAAGGGAAGTATTAATGGGGCTAGTCTGATATGATGAACCACATAAGACACTCACCAATTGGACCTGAAGTATCTCAGAACTAGAGTTCTGGAGCTGAAAAGGTTAAGTTCTCATGGCATAGTCTCTGGTTCAGGTGGCAAAATGGCTGGAGATCAGATGTCCAGGGAATGACTATTGACTCATAGGGAGTATGCACCAGCTAAAACCCTAAGATTATTTGCAGATGAGTTCTTGCCTAGACATATTCTCCCCATCTTGTGCTTATAACATTGAGTTTTTTAACACAAGTGTAAGCATCACTATAACCACTATTAAATTCCATCTTATTAGATCCATCCCTATATTAAAGCCTGTTGAGACCTTTTTGGATTGTGATTCTATCATCCAGTGGACCAGCTTTGTACCATCTGTAAACTCGACATTCTCAGCCATAAATATGAGGCTAGAGTAGGATCTTTAAAGTCCTTTTCTAGTTCTATCTGACTTTATAAATGTGAAATGTTACTAATAATTGTTAATTAACCATTTTACTAACATTATTTTCTAGACAAAATACTTCTATAGGCAAGAAAACTGGACTAGTGCTACACTGAACAAAACCCAACCCCTCTGAAATGAAATTTTCTCATCTGTAAAAAGGATATAATATTATTTGAAAGGCCTATCTCACAGGGTTGTGAAGAAAATATGTGGTAAATTTGGAAATACCATAAAAATATGGGGTACCCCAAATGACTCCACAGAAGTCCAACTCTGATGTTTCATCATGATGTGCAGGTGATCTTGGGTTCTCAAAGAATATGCCAATAGGGCTTGGGAAGTTTCTCCATGCTGGGACATATTTGAGAATAAGTAATGTAATGGTGTATCTGGGATCTGAAGTAAGAAGAGACTAATTGACAGAAGGATGGTCACTAGTTGAAGTATTTCTTTGGTCATAATGATCAAAGAGGCAAAACCAAAAATGGTTCTTAAACTTTTCCATCCTCTTTGAAGAAATTATCTTTAATGTGGCAGAAAACAGGTCAGAATGCCAAAAAACAATCAAACCATCTCTGAATATTAGCTATTGAAAGAAAGAAGACAATAAGCATTTTATACATTCAAAGCCATGATTTTTGCCCTTCCAAACCTGACATCCCATTTTTTTACCTTGTACCTTCCTCCCATTATACTCTGCAATCCAATGATATTAGTGTTCTTGCTATTTACTTCAACTATTTCCCTATTCCATGCATTTTCTCTGGCTGGTCCTCTATTGGGAATCTTCTCCTGCCTTACCTCCATCTCCTGCCTTCCTTGGCCTCCTTTAAATTCCAGCTAAAATCCCCCCTTCTAGAAGAAACCTTTCCCAATTTTCCTAATTCTGATGCGCTCCCTCCCTCCCTCCCTCCCTCCCTCCCTCTCTCTCTCTCTCTCTCTCTCTCTCTCTCTCTCTCTCTCTATATATATATATATATATATATATATATATATATATATATATATAT
>NW_025389544.1:0-9652 GCF_016433145.1 Gracilinanus agilis | reverse complement strand
AAAAAGGGGGAGGGAAGAGAAAAGGGGGAGGGAAGAGAAAAGGGGAGGGAAGAGAAAAGGGGGAGAGATGTCTTCAGCTGGCTTAGCCCGTGGCAGGAAATAGCATCCTGTTAAAGGGTCTCCTGGTAGCAATCCCAGCCCTGTAATGGGGTGAGGAGAGGGAGGGGCGTCTTCTGCCGGGCACTGTGAGAGCCCAGTGCCAACAGGGAGCACCTGAGGCGAGACCTCTGGCCGGACCACCGTCTTCCTCTGGCCAGGAGCCAAGGTTAGGGCACACATCAGGGCCTCGGGGAGCCGGAGCAGCCTAGGCTGTGAGAGTCAAAGGGGGCGTGTTGTAGCGGAGTCGGCACTGAGGATGGGGTTAGATGGCCAAGATTCGATTCCAAGATCCTCCCTGGGCAAGTCTCTGAGCCGCCTGGTGCTTCCGTTTTTCATGTGTAAAATGAGCAGCATGATTCTGCTGCTGCCCACCTCAGAGGCTGCTGGTGCACTGAGTAGAGTTCTGGGCCTGGAGCCAGGAAGACCCGAGTTCAAGTTTGACCTTGGACACTAGCTTTGTGACCCCAAACAAGTCGCTTTACCACTACCTGCCTCAGTTTCCTCAACTGTAAAATGGGATAACAGTAATAGCTCCCTACCAGGGTTGTTTTGTAGATCAAATGAGGTCATATTTGTCGAGCCCCCAGCACAGTGCCTGGAACATAGAAGACACTATAAAATGCTTATTCCCTTCCCTTCCTTTCCTCTTTCCTCCTAAAGCAATTTGACGTTTGAGCTGGTTCACACATGCTGTACTTGAAGTCAAAGGCCATGAGTTCACATCTCAGATTTGCCACAGGAGATAAGCCATTAGGCCTCCCTGGATCTCAGTTTCCTCCTCTGTAAAATGAAAAGGTTGGCCCAGGTTCTTTCCCAGCTTTTAATGGATGAAACTTTGATCAAATGAGTGAGAAGAGGGGCAGCTGGGTAGCTCAGTGGATGGAGAGTCAGCCCTAGAGACAGGAGGTCCTGGGTTCAAATCCGGCCTCAGACACTTCCCAGCTATGTGACCCTGGGCAAGTCACTTGACCCCCATTGCCTACCCTTACCACTCTTCCACCTAGGAGCCGATACAAAGAAGTTAAGGATTAAAAATAAAATAAAATAAAATCACAAATGAATGACAAGGCCAGGATGGACACAGCCAGAAAAGAAATCTTTCCCCCATTTCAAATCCCTTCCCATCTGGAACTTATCATCTGAGAGACTCCCTGGAGAGACCCAGAATTCGCCCACGGTCACAACCTCTAACATCAAAGGCAGGATCTGAAGGCCACTGGCTCGTGCCCGACCGCCTCTCCAGATCAGGAGAGCCCAGAAAAGGGTCACTGGCCCATGAGCCGCCTCGCCATTCAGTGCTCTCCCCTCTCCTTCCACTTGGCTTTCAAGGCCTTCTCTAGGATGCTTCCCCCTTGCCCTGTCCCCTGCTGGATCTCAGCGCTTTGTGTTCCTTTGTGTCTCCTGAGTTCTGATCTGGGTTCTGTGGGGCTGCCCCGCCTGCGCTGCTGCTTTTCCAGTTCAGCAGTGCTGCCGGTAACAGTAATTCCCATTGTCGTCCTGCCAGGGCGCTCTGCACAGCATCCTGGATTTGGGACCAGATGCAGCGCCTTGGAAATCACCTAGCCCAAACCCCCATTTTATAGAAGAGGAAACTGAGGCTCAAAGAAAAGAAAGAAACGACCCTAAATTGCACAAATATTGCGGGTTGGAGACAAGATTTGAGCCCAGATCCTTTGGTTCTGAACCCAGAATTCTGTCCACCACACGATGGTGTACTTCAAGCTTTACAAAGCATTCTTGTCCCAACAGCCAGGTGAACCGACTCAAATACGCCCATTTTTAGATGAATAAACTGAGAGGATGCCACATTAACTGAGGAGCCCCCCGGGGCGAGCAGGGGAACCCTCAGAGGGACATCACGGAATAAGACCGCAAGAACCTTTCCCTCTTTGTCCATCAGGGAGCTGGTGGCTTTCTCCTGCTCACTCTACAGCTTTCTCTAATGCCTCTCCAGAGATGACACATCTCCAATGCTCCTGTCTACAGCTTTCTAACAGGCGCTTTGTGCTGGGGGATGCAGCTAGTGAAGAATGGAGCTGTCCGAGGCTCAGTGCTGATCCCAGTTCCAGCTGCTCCCTCCTTCATTGCCCAGAAGGACGCCAGCAGATGGCTCCATGCAAACGTCATTGATCACTTTGGAGAAGCTACACTGAGTGCCTTTGATTAGTGATATCTTCCCTCTGCCATGGGATGCTTTCTGGGAAAGGAGGGGAGATTCAATGGATTGTTTTCTTCTTAAGTACTAATATTTCTTTTAAAAAATTCTTACCTTTTGTCTTAGAATCAATAATACGTATTGGATCTAAGGCAAAAGAGCAGTAAAGGCTAGGCAATTGAAGTTAAGTGACTTGCCCAGGGTCACACAGCTAGGAAGTGTCTGAGGTCATATTTTGAACCCAGGACCTCCCATCTCTGGGCCTGGAGCTCTATCTAAAGAACTAATATTTCTTTTTTTTTTTTTAAACCCTTAACTTCTATGTATTGGCTCCTTGGTGGAAGAGTGGTCAGGGTGGGCCATGGGGGTCAAGTGACTTGCCCAGGGTCACCCAGCTGGGAAGTGTCTGAGGCCGGATTTGAACCCAGGACCTCCCGTCTCTAGGCCTGACCCTCAATCCACTGGGCTACCCAGCTGCCCCCCATAAAGTACTAATATTTCTTAAAAGAAACACAATGAAGTTCTTTTTTTTTCTCTTTGTCGCCATCTCCAAGTAAAATGTAAACTCTCTAAGGAAAGAGATTTAATATTTTGTCTTTGTAGTCCCAGGATCCAGCAAAACTTCTGACACATATTAGCCACTTACAAGGCTCGTTGTGTCATATTTAAAGGCAGCACAGCATAAAAGATAGAGAACAAGCTTTGAAGTCAAGATGACCCGAGTTCAAGTCTCATCTCTGATGCCTGTTGGCTGCATGACCCTAGGCAAGTCACTCAATATTTTGGTGCTCTAAATTCTCTAAATTCTAAAATATTCTCTAAAGCTGTAAGATACAGAGGAAAGGCCAGCCTACATTGGCAGAAGGAATTTCCTCCTCTGGGAGTTCCCTATAGCAATGAAATCACAGGTCCAGTCCCTGTACATCTGCAGAAACCCCAGAGTAGGATTCACAAGTAAGATGATTGCCGAGCCTTTACCGATCTTCTACTTTACAGCTGATACTTAGTATTAATCCTAAAACAAAAGGTTAGGATTTTAAAAAATACATTAGTACTTTAAACAAGAAAAATCCACTAAACCTCCCTCCCTTCTCCCCTGAGGCCCCCCGTGCCAGAGAGAAGTAATCACTAACCAAAGATACTCAGTGTAGATTCTCCGGAGTGATCCATGACCTCCATTATCCTCACCCCTAGATTACTTTGCACACACTTTGTGCATTTTCCCATTTACATAAGATTTGTAACTTCTGTGAAATGGGAACAAAAGCCCAGACCCAGCGAGCCTCCTCGCACAAAGGCCACCTAAGTTTATCCCTTTTTATTTCTAGAGAGAAAAATAGCAAATATGTCTAAATTGCCCATTTATTTTTTTAAAATGAAACTAAGGAAGGTCAATGATGCGGTGGTTCTGGAAGCCTACATTAATAATAGCTGATATTTCTATTCTTTTGTAAGGTTTGCAAACAAAAAACACTTTCTGGGGCAGCTGGGTAGCTCAGTGGAGTGAGAGCCAGGCCTAGAGACGGGAGGTCCTGGGTTCAAATCCGGCCTCAGACACTTCCCAGCTGTGTGACCCTGGGCAAGTCACTTGACCCCCATGGCCCACCCTTACCAATCTTCCACCTATGAGACAATACACTGAAAGTAAAAGGGTTTAAAAAAAACACTTTCTATACCATTCTATCCCCAAACAACCACTTTAAAGCTTAGAAAGTGACCCTCATCCGTCCCAGCCCAAGATTAGCAGTATTTCCCCATTTTATAAATGAGAGAACTGTTTTGATTTGCACTTCTCAGATGACAGGTCAGTTAGAGCACTTTCTGACTCTTGATACCTTTGATTTATTCTCCTGAAAAATGCCGCCTCTTATCATTCGACCATTTATTGATTGGGGAAGGACTCTTATTTTGGTACATTGCCTGTGTTTTTGAGAAACGAGACTCTTATCAGAGAAACTTGCCCTAAAAATGTTTTCCCTATTGCTTGCTTTCCTTCTAATTTTGGATTCATTGGCTTTTATTAGTTTAAACCCTTCTTAATTTCATGTCATCAAAAGTATTCATTTTGCCCCTGCGATCTTTTCTCTCTTGTACAGCCATAAACTCTTCCTTTATCCAAAAACAAAAGCAAATTAGTGAAGTGGGGGGGGACGGGGGGGATGGCTCAGAATAGACCTCAGTGCAACCAATTGAACATACACCGAAGCCGGGCCATTTGCTCGGTGTTTTCAGGCATTTGAAAAGCTGAGCCAGGGAAGAGGGCTGAGGCTTGGCCCTGCCGGACTGCTCTAAGAGCCCAATGGGGAAGTTACCACGAAACCGTTTGGATTTGGTGTAGGATGGTCTGTCTCAGGGGGTCTCTGGGCAAAATCTGGGGGGAGAGCTGCGAAAGAGAAAGGCCGGTCGTCATCCTTGTCGTCCGAGTGCTGATGGATGCCTGGCGGCTTCTGGTCACTTTAGAGCAGCGGCTCCCAAACTCTTTGGCCTGCCGCCCCCTTTCCGGAAAAATATGCCTCTGCCCCCTGGAAATTAATTTTTTTAATTTTAATAGCAATGAATAGGAAAGATCAATGCACCTGCGGCCATCACCGCCCCCCGGATCGCTGCAGCACCCACCAGGGGGCGCTGGCGCCCACTTTGGGAGTCCCTGCTTTAGACGAATGCTGCGCCCCTCTTTCCTCCTCGCCTCCAAACCTGTGCAGGGTGGCTTTGAAGAACACGGAGGCAAGCGAAGGGCCATCTCAGCTTATAGGGGGTCTCATGGGCCTACTTGACAAGTGGGGAAATCGAGACTCAGAGCTGAAGCTGTCACAAGCATTTGGCATTTGCTGTGCAGGGGGCACGATGCCAAGCCTGAGGATCAAAGAAAGAAAAGCACGGCTGTTGTCCTCCCGGGCACACACTCTAGCGGAGGCGACAGCGTCTATACGGCTGCCGGACACGCGAGGTCCATAGAGCCCGAGGGGCCGAGCCCAGGGCACCAGGCACAGCCTCCTGCCGAGCGTGGGACCCGCCGAGGGTGGGCCTGGGAGCCTCCTTGGAGGCAGCGAAGTGGGGCTTCCTGACTTCAGGGCCGTCACTGCTCACGATGGTGCATGTTTTCAAAAGGACCCACTTGGTGAATGAGCAGCTGCTCAGGGGACGTGATTGGGAGGGTATCAAGAAGGCCTCCGGCCATTCTGTGGCCCGAAGAAGAGACAGAAGTTACTCGCCCACCTTCTTTGTAGAGGCTCCTTTGGGTGCCGAACCCTGTTTAGAATGTAGACTTTCAAGGCGAGCTTAGTTTTACTGAACTTGCCTCTTCTCTCTGTCTCTCTGTCTGTCCGTCTGTCTCTCTCGGCTTTATGGCTTTTAACCTTTTTGTGTGTCTAATAAAGCTGATGGGCCAGTTCTGAGAATACTTTTAATGCATAAAGTACATAGAATTCACTTCGGTCATCAAAATATTATGAAAGCAAAGTCGTAGCTCCCAAACTAAGAACTCCTTCGAGATGGCTCTTTGGGAGGAGGAAACACCACCGGCCATACAGCTCATAGAAAAGATCCCAAGAAAAGGTATTTTTAAGCTGTAAACCCAGCCTCCCTCCCCCCTCCAAAGGCGACCCACTCAGTCGCCGAGATGGTACTTATTGGGACTCGGTGCGTCGTGTGCCCGAGAAGATGTTTGGGTGGATAAAGCTCTGGGCTTCACGTCAGGAAAACCTGAATTAAGTCTCACTGCGTCCTCGGGCCCTGTGAGGTCCTGGCCAAGTCACTGGACCTCCCCGTTTCCGTGTGCCTATCTGTAAGATGCGCTAATAATAATAATGCCGACGAATGAATGAATGCAGCATTTATCAGTGTTTGCGGGTGCAGAGCCCCGCGCTAGGCTGGAAACACAGCTGGACAAGGGAGCCCCTGCCGTGGGGGAGCTCATCTCTTTGCGCTCAGGGAGTGGCCTCAGCGTGGCTGGTCCTGCTGCTTCTTTGGTGTCATTTCCACGGATAAAATCTTGTTTCTGAGGCTGAAGGCCAAGGATTTGGGTGGCGAGAACTTTCTTTGGGGGGCTTCAGGCTGTTCCTGTGGCTCATCGGGAGGTGGCTCGGGCTCTCCCTGAGGGCACCCGAAGCTTCGGCGAGGCTGGCCTGCCTGCCCTTGGCAGGGATGGACGGCTGATGGTGTTTGGTCAGCAGTGGGGGTGGGGACGGCCCTTCTCCGTGATGTCGGCCCTCAGTGACACGGCGGCTGGCCTGGCAGCACACCTGGGGCTCTGGGGCTTCTGCTCTTTCCAACTCTTGGCCTCAAAGCCTGGAGGGTCTCCGTCAGAAAGTGAGGGGCGATGCTGGGCCAGACGGGCTCCGTCTTGCGGGCACTCGTTCCTCCTGTCTCTGCCCCGGGGCACGTGGCTGCTTCGGCCACTCTGCAGGGAGATTTGCTGGGCGGTGCGTGGCCTTCAGCCAAAAGAGGAGGGGAGCAAAAGCCCCCAAAGGTGCCTTTGAGGCTGGAAACGGCAGAAAGCGTCCCTTTGGGGTGGGGGGCCCTGAGAGGGCAGAGAAGAGAACCGGATGGCGGGGAACCAGGAAGCGCCCCGACAGGTCTTTCCAGACTGCGCGAACCCATTATGGGTCGTGTTTGTCCGTGATGTGAGGGCGGGAGGCGGAGGCAGGGAGGCCGCTCCATCCTGGGGGCCCTAAAAACACTTCCCGGCTCTGGATGAGCAAACCGGGGGGGGGGGGCGCGCTGACAGGAGATGATCGTCGGCCCTCTGGGGAGCGGGCGAGGGCTGGGGGGAGCCTCGGCGTCCTCCTGGGGTGTGTGTGGGGCCTCCCCGCCTCCTGGGCCGCAGCACTCGGGGTGGCCTGGGCCCCCCCCCCGACCATGAGGCCAGCTTCCTAGAAGGGCAGTTTGGGGGGTTCGCGGCCTCTTCCTTCCCAGCCCTCTCCTGAGCTGCTGGGCAAAGCGGACCCCACGGGCAGCGCTCCCCGTTGTCCCTCTTGGCACCCCTTTCCTGGGCTGAGGCGGCTCGTTGTCAGCCTCCTTCTCCAACAGATGCTCCCCAACCCCTCCTTTGTGCCCATCCCCGGGGAAGGGGGGGTTCTAACCCGGGGAAGGGGAGTTCTGACCCAGGAAGGGGGTTCTAAGTCAGGGAAGGGGGGTTCTAACCCGGGAAAGGGGGTTCTAAGCCAGGAAGGTGGGGTTCTAACCCACAGAAGGGGGGTTCTAACCCGGGGCAGAGGTGGCCCAGCGCTCCGGCCCTTCCTCTGTCTGAGGTCACTCTGCTTTCTCCCTCCAGGTGAACAATGAGAACGTTGTCAAAGTGGGCCACAGGCAGGTGGTCAACATGATCCGCCAAGGAGGGAATCACTTAGTCCTCAAGGTCGTCACGGTCACCCGGAACCTCGATCCCGACGACACGGCCAGGAAGAAAGGTGGGTGTCCTCTCGCCGGCGGGCGCCCCCCCACCTCCTTGTCTGGGGCAGGGCAGGGGAGGGGAGGGGGGGCAGGAGACAGGCCCCCCCGAGAGCCATTCCCCCCTTTTTAGGGACTGTTTTTGTAATGAAATGTCCAGTCAGCGCAGTAAGACGTGAGAAAACTCAGGTCGCCCTTCCTGCTTCTCTGGGTTCTGAGCTGAGAAATGGGGAGACGTGAGAAGGGAGAAGTGGGGAGACGAGGGGAGAAGGAAGGAGTCCCTTTGCTCTTCTGTCCTGGTCACGAGCAGCCCTTCCCCCAGTGTTTACAATGGCCCGTGCAGGCCCCAAAGTCCAAGGGGCGAGTCACAAATTGGCGTCAGAGGACTTGGGTTTGAATCCCGACACTTCCCCTGGACGAGCCTCTTCCCTTCTCTGGGCTTCTGATCCACATGAAAGACGAGGAGATGAGCACGTGAGGGCCGCCTCTCCGGGGCCCCCCAGCTCTCGGGGGGGGGGGCGGGGGGACTTAGGCCTGAACGTCCTCCGTTTCCCCATCTGAAAAGGGGAGAGGGGAGAAGGTGGCCTGGCCTCTGCCGCCCTCTCCGGCCCTCCACGTGGGGTCCCAAGGCCGGCGTCTGCGCTCCGGAAGCCCCACGGCCGAAGGAGGCGGCCCGGCGAGACTCACCCACTGACCTCGGCGTCCCTGCCGGCCTCACCTCGGCCTCTCCCAGGCCTCGGGCCCAGGTGCCGCTCTCCGTGCCAGCCTGTGCCCAGACAGCGCAGGCCTCCCGAGGGCGGACCCTGCGCCCAGGCCTCTCGCTGGCCTCTGCTCGTCCCCTGTCGGGGGCCGGTGCAAAGGCCGGTGCCCGGCACACGGGAAGCCCTT
The DNA here is from genome assembly GCF_016433145.1 of Gracilinanus agilis. Taxonomy (NCBI): domain Eukaryota; kingdom Metazoa; phylum Chordata; class Mammalia; order Didelphimorphia; family Didelphidae; genus Gracilinanus; species Gracilinanus agilis. The sequence goes on along the minus strand of NW_025389544.1, from coordinate 1,122 downwards.
CCTCTCGGCCTCCGGCCTCTGGCCCTGAGCCGGGGACGCCCAGAAGGCGCAGACACGGGGCTGGGGGGCTCCCCGAGGACTCGTGTCTGGGCACACGTTGGCACTGTGGGGGGAGATAGCGGCTGCCCTCGCAGGGCCCTTCCACGCTCCCTCCTAAACGTCCTCATCTGCCAGCCCGCTGGGCCCACCAATAAGGATAATAAGCCCGTCGAGCTCGTGGAAATAGCCTGCCGCGTGACGCCCCCAAAGGCCGCCCGGAGGCCCCTCGGGAAGCAGCCGGGGGGTCTGCGCCGGGCACGGCCGTCCCACGCGCCAGGCTATTTCCACGGCCGGCCTGCCCACTGACGCTCTCTGTCTGCTCTTGTCTGTCTCCCGTGAAGCCCCTCCGCCTCCCAAGCGAGCGCCGACCACCGCCCTCACCCTGCGGTCTAAATCCATGACCTCCGAGCTGGAAGAGCTTGGTAAGCGAGCCTCGTCGTCCCCGGCATGCCGCGCCGCTGCCCCGGGAGCAGGGGCTGCTCGGGGCCCCCACGGCTGGCCAGCCCGCCTCGCACGGGCCCTGGCCGGGAGGGCGACGCTGCAGGGGCGCCCCCACCCGCATGTCCCCTGCATGCCGGCCCCCTCCCCGGAGCTCCGCTTTCGTCCCTGCCCGGTTTGGAATAGAACGAGGTGGGGAGACGCCTCCGGGCAGCTGAGAAGCCCTTCTCCGGTGTGTGGGGTGCGTGTCAGCTCGTGTCGTGGCACACGCGTGTGCGTGCGTGTGTGCGTGTGTTGTGGGGTGCAGTTGTACAGTGAGTTTTTAAAACAAGTTTTGCCCTCGCGCCCTTTTACTTTATCTAATTTTGTTTTGTTTTGAATTTCTGGGCCTCTCACTAGTGGACAAAGGTAAGTAGCCGGGCGGGCGCCGGGAGGTCTTTGTGCTCTGCTTACCGTTCAGCGGGCACTTCTGAGCGAGTGTTCCGACAATGCGAAAATGAAGAGAGACAGACAGACAGACAGAGAGACAGACAGAGACAGAGAGACAGAGAGAGAGACAGAGACACAGAGAGAGACAGAGAGGGGGAAGGAAGGAAGGAAGGAAGGAAGGAAGGAAGGAAGGAAGGAAGGAAGGAAGGAAGGAAG